>NC_134489.1:104100286-104325286 GCF_040206685.1 Ascaphus truei
GAGGACAGAGTTCCAAGGTACTGGAGGATAAAAGTGTACAAATAAATCACAGAGGTTAAAAGTTAATGTCTCACAATGGCAAAGTTGTAATGCAGAGTCCAGATCTTCCTCCAATCTTCACCTCCAAATTCAACTCCAAAATTAACTCTTGTAGACACTTTTGATGTACACTTATGATGTGACGCTTTTGATGTTACACTATTGAATTGTGTTTGCACTATGCTGGCCTTTGCATTGAGACTTCTGAACCCCAAAACACTATACTGGATGGGATGATGTTGTAACGTTGCTGACTGCAGGACAGGATACAGATCTGCAGGGTAGAGGTAGGGAGTAGTACACCGACCTTGGCCTGGGATCAGAGGCCTGGAATGCAGGGGTAGTCAGGTCCAGTTCCGAGGCAGGCGGCAGTCAAAGGGGTCAGGTCCAAATGAGATCTAAGCACGGACATGCAAATCAGAGGCAAAGGCAGAGCTCAGACAGAACAACGAACCAAGTAGTTTGCATGAGCAAAGTCTAGTAGCAACTGCCTGCTATTTAAAGGCCAGGGGTAGCTGCTGGCAATGAGAACCAAAGAGAGGTTGATTTCCTGAGGGCTGGAATGCCAGGAAGCAAAATGGCCTCTGTAGTATCAGTGAGGGTGTTAGGTCATATCCTGTCTTGGATTTTCACACAGATCCCTTATAGATGTACAGTACTATATTTGAATGTTTTCTTCTTCGGAATCATTCATTTTTGTTTTCCTTCATGACTGTTTGTGACTCACACACACATCGGGTCACTTCAGGTTAGGTTCCCCAGGCCAATTGCTAATTATTGTCTACAATTGAGGACAGTGGATGCACTTTCTTCAAGAATTTGTTTCTTTATGCTGATGGTTTTCATTAATTTCTTATCATCTACTCCTCTCTGTGTTTTTATATTTACTGTATATGCGGACACTATATTAAGGTCTTCCTACCTATATATATACTGTTACTTCCCTTATATACACTATAGGCTCTCTTGTGAGTTCAATTGTTGTCCTGTTATCTTCATATTGCTATTTAATATACTTTTTCCATTTTCTAGGATACAATTTATTTTATTATCTACACTTTTGTACTTTACAATAAATGTATATATTTCCATATTTGGCATATTTGGCATAATAATGAGTGCATCATTTTCAGAATGCTGTTTGTGCCACATCACTTTGTGGTACTTGTGCATTGCAAAATATCAGGTAATGGTGGAGCTTTATGGACTGAGTATATGACCTTTTCGTCACCTAAGTTCTGGTCCACATCTGCTGTGTTTTATGGAAATGCTCTAGTCAGGGTATCTGCAATCAGCTTTTTCAAGGGATATATACAAGCTGTATAATATACTGTATTTGTAATAGCATACTCTGAAGTGTCACGGCAGATTTTCCTATTGGTTGGTTGAGATTAATAAACCGTGCAGGCTTGTGGTTAAGGCTGCTACAGCCACATAACATACATTATAAGCAGCTGCCTTAATGGTGCAGTGAGACTTGCTTTAATTGGAATGTTCTGTGTGAGATGTCCGGTCAGTCCCATGCGTTCTTGCAATGCTTTTTTTGTATTCTGGTGAAGGCGTTTTAGTTATCACCTCTTCTTTGTCCTCATCAGGCCTCCCCCTTTTGGAGAAATAGCATGTCCTGTGTATCTCACTTCACTCACCAGATACTGTATCTTATCACTGTAGCACTTAACGTTCCGATGTAGTGCCCTCCCCCTCACTTTCTTAATAACGTAATAGGTACCTGCAATAGGCATGTCATCTGCAATCACAAAGACACCATCTATGTCACCAACGTGTTCAGTGTTTTTTCTCTAACTATAACTTGTGGATGACTTTCCGAAAGGAAGTCTGTGATTGAGATATATTTATATATATGTATATATATATACAAATGTAAATACAACTGTATGCTCATCTGCATGTCTTAGGCAGGTCTGCAACCCCGCCTTTCACCATTATCACCCAGCACACAGCACTTCCATTGCAGCAAGGGATTCTGGGAAATGACATGCAAATGAGCACACAGTGCCACTTTTTGCTTCAAAAATCATATTTAACATGGTTCCCTATAGGCTTAAGCTTGCTGCATGGTCACAGCTTTGAGCACAGCCAGGGTTAAGGTGCATACCCAGAAAACCCAGGGGTGCGGCGTCCACTTCGGGGGGGGGGGGGTTGCTGCAGTGGCGGCCGCTTCCGCTTCATGTTGGGGTGGTCTTGGTGCTGCGGCGGCATCCACTTACGCTTGGGGGAGGGTGCTGCGGCGGCATCCACCTCTGGGGTTGGGGAGGCTGCGGTGTCCGCCTCGCATCACATAGGCAAGTGGAGAGAGGAGAGCCCCAGGCAGGTATATATATATATATATATATATATATATATATATATATATATATTTGTAACGGGTTTCCCCCCCCCCCCAATCGCAGATATAGTGTGGGGTGCAAGAAAACATACAATGTTACCATAGGTGTGGTGCATTACCTGTTGGCTCGCAGGAGGGCTGAGCTTCCGCCACGGGGAACCTGGGGCAATTATACTAGGGGTACTTACTTACAACGATGCAGCGCCTCCACCTGCGATGGCTCCCACCAGAGGGGGAGTGGTTCCTCGCAGGACAAACACAATAATCACATAGACAGCATGTATATTAACCATAACCTTTTACTAACATGCAAGACAACCATATCATATCATAATAACCTGTGTCCCTCTCACGAGGAGACACTAACCGCGACGTCTCGCAGGACGCTTCCCCAACACCAGGTGATCCCACCCAGTGTCCAAAGAACCCCACCCAATGTCCCGCACTCTTGCAGAGAGAGTCAATGGGTGACTGCGCAGTCACTAGTTACGCTAAGGGCCCGGTGGTGCACTTATGACTGTAGGTTCCTGCCGAGCACTCCGGTGCTCGGGTCAGCAACACTTCACAAAGGATCAGTCGGGCAATGACTCCTTCTGATCCTCCAACCGAACTCCTGGCACGCGGACCGCCAGGGCAGTCCCACTCTGGAATAGTCTCTGTGGACCCCAACGTGGGTCCGAACCGCTTCACAGGAACAGCAGCAGCCGCTGTGTCCCTATCTAATCTAAGTGGCACGCGCTATACTATAGGCCGTCCCTATAGCACAGCAACCTGCAATGGCTTTGGGGAAACTCCTAGGGGCCTACAGGGGTTAATGACCTGTCCCACTCCCCTAACTCTCCAAGTCCCTTCCGCCTCACTAATACCTAACGAGTCCCAGCGCCTACAGCAGCAAGCTGTAGCTCACTGGATGCTGGCAGCCAACGTACTGCGCAACAAGGTGCCTGCCTGTCAGACCTCACAGCACTGACAGCCGTGACTCTGACAAGGCAGCACTCTAACACTAAGGGCAGCGTCCCTATCTTGGGCCTCCCTCAGCTCTTACCCACTAACCTAGTGGGGGGTTGGGGCCTACCTGGGGTGTGGGTACCTATAGGGCCGCAGGAGCTGCACTCGCTCCCCGCACCCTTCCTTCCCTCACAGCTCCCCTGCTCCAACTGACTATCCTGAGTGACAGGGTCCCTTAACCTAGGGCATTCCCTGGCAACACCCACTACATTGGGGTAACTAGCTACCTCAGACCCTGGGGGTGCTGGCCTAGTACAGGGAGTCCCTGACTCCTGTACCCTACCTCCTTCCCTGGGCTGCTCCAGTCTCTGACTGCCCAACGTGCTGCAAGCCCGTGAATTGTATCCACTTGCCTCTGCAGCATTCCTAAGCCCTATTGGCTCCCTGGTATCACGTCGGGCGCGCAGAGGCTCTTGGGATCTGTAGTCCCTGCTCAGAGCCTTCCCTGGTAGGCTAGGGCTTCGCGGGCTTTTCCTAGACTGTACTGCGCCTGGGCAAGCTATCCGGGGCTGCCTCAACCTTCTCTGGGCTCGCGCGACTGTTCCCTAACTCTGGGGCCTTACCTGCGCCTGCGCGAACACTGCACATGCGCGAGTCTATCCTCAATGGCGGCACCCTTACCGCCCGGCTCCTGGAGCGCCGGGAGCCCTGTGATGCGCGTGCGGCCTTGGCAACCGGCCGCACGTGTCCCCGGCAACCCCCGAGCTGGGACCTGAGTGCCCTCTCCCCTGCCGTCGCCAGACGGAGCTGCCATTGGACGCGGTGGCCCCCGCGATCGGCAGCCAGGTGAGGGGGGCACTGGCAGGCTGGGAAGCCCTGGCGACATCCTCCCCCTGGTGAAAAATTCAACGTCCCCGCTTGGGGAACGCCATTGCTCGGTACACAGTTATACAATGAAAATGCAGTGGTAACAATACAGACCGGCGCCTTAATGTCCAATAATGAATGAGTCCGAAGATATACTGCAGTGTCCAAAGTTGGTGTTCTGGTAGTTATACAGCAGACTCCACAGCAGCAATCATGGTATTATTCAGGGGAGATAAAGAGAGAAATCATAGCGTGACACTGCAAACAAAAAACATATAACTCATACATACAAGACATACACCACTAACAACACTGACAGAAAGGCTGACAATAAAACAGAGATTTATTAGACAATAACTAAAACGGATAGAGAATTAGGGAGCAGGTCTAGGGTCCGGTGTGTAAAACTTGAATCCTACTTACAGCAATCCGAATAAGTTCAAGCGATATTGCAGGAGGTGCAGTCCTGTTTCAGCTTCTCTTTGGCGCGTGGTGCTGCTGTAATGGCCGCCGGCGCTTCCTCCGGTTGCTCTCGGGCTCGGCGTCCCTGCAGGCCAACCCTCGCGAGATTTTTCGTCTGCACTGACGTCACTCGCTGGGTGGAGCTACTCGCCGCCGCTTACTCCTGTCTGCACGTCTCCGCCGTTCGCTGGAACTAGGGGTAGATGCTGGGGTCTGCTCCTTGACTGTTATCGCTCCAAATGATCTCTAGAAACACCCAACGGGTACCCCTGAAGAAGTGCGCATGCGCACGAAACGCATTGGGTGTTTCTAGAGATCATTTGGAGCGAGAACAGTCAAGGAGCAGACCCCAGCATCTACCCCTAGTTCCAGCGAACGGCGGAGACGTGAAGACAGGAGTAAGCGGCGGCGAGTAGCTCCACCCAGCGAGTGACGTCAGTGCAGACGAAAAATCTCGCGAGGGTTGGCCTGCAGGGACGCCGAGCCCGAGAGCAACCGGAGGAAGCGCCGGCGGCCATTACAGCAGCACCACGCGCCAAAGAGAAGCTGAAACAGGACTGCACCTCCTGCAATATCGCTTGAACTTATTCGGATTGCTGTAAGTAGGATTCTGGTTTTACACACCGGACCCTAGACCTGCTCCCTAGTTCTCTATCCGTTTTAGTTATTGTCTAATAAATCTCTGTTTTATTGTCAGCCTTTCTGTCAGTGTGGTTAGTGGTGTATGTCTTGTATGTATGAGTTATATGTTTTTTGTTTGCAGTGTCACGCTATGATTTCTCTCTTTATCTCCCCTGCATAATACCATGATTGCTGCTGTGGAGTCTGCTGTATAACTACCAGAACACCAACTTTGGACACTGCAGTATATCTTCGGACTCATTCGTTATTGGACATTAAGGCGCCGGTCTGTATTGTTATCTCTGTGTCTTCACTAACTGTGTTTGGGTTAGGTTTTTCTTGGCAGCCGTCCTATATCTAGTCACTTTCACATTGTGTTTGTACTGTGTATTATTCACTTTATGTTTATTGTTAGCGCTATTCACACCATTCTTTTTTCCTAATGAAAATGCAGTGCATATGTACAACTTATCATTGCTGACTCTTCACAACAGGGTACATGGCAATTCCCACCCAATAATACCCGAGACTAGCTGAGACCATTTGTGGGGTGCCCCTAACTGATCATGTGGGTGTACCTCACTTTTGCGTCCGTGAGCCTCACCTAGGAAAATCTCTTGGAGAGCACACCTGAGGGCAACAGTCACGGGTTCCTCGCAACTTCCTCCCCCTGGTGGACGGAATAGCACCTTGTCTCTTAAGCAGGCCTTTACCCGGTCATCTGCGGCATGGATGCGGTAGACCAGGAGGCCAGGACCTTTCCCGCGGTCCACTACGTGGTGAATGGAGCGTTCCTTTTTGGGCTCCAAGGAGAAAATTTTCACTAAATCCTTCGCTACACAGTCCTTGTCCCTACGGACTTGCGAGGCTTCCACTGGGAAGCGAGAAATGAACAACGTCTCTTTTCTAAAAGTCTCTGTTTCACCTGGCAGGGGGTAAAGAGTAGATACCTTACCACTGTGGTGATTCACGGTGGCCAACAGATCCTAGGGGACGCTGTCAGTTCCCACCTCAGCTGTCTTGGGGCCCGTCCACAACACTTCTGGGACAGTCCACTCACTGTCTTGAAACTCGGGAGCGTTGGATCCTAGTCCTGGGACCATTTGTGTCGGAGCACACAGGCTCACACTCCGTTCAGGAGCCGTAACTCTGGCCTTTTTCACGGCCACCTCCATCGTAGCCTATGGGGAGCAAGGGGGTTCCTTACCACTCTGCTGGCTTGCGATGGGTTTCTCTTCATGATTGTCGTCGGTAGGTACTGGTCCCCATTCTAGGACCGATGGTACCATAGGAATAAGCCGGACAGGCCATTGTAGGGCCCACGGGCCCACAGCAGGGTCCGCAAAATCAGGACACACTTCCTCTAGGGCACACGGGCCCACAACAGGCTCTGTATCCGCCGAGATAGTGTGTTCGTTGATTTCAAGGCGCATCACCACAAGTGATTGGTCACTGGATTCACTAAAGGAAGATGGGGGTATAGACACCTTACCCTGTGATTCCTCCGTCTCTTCTGTATCACCGCTGGGGTGGGTTGCCGGTAGGCGTATCACCACCGATGAGACTTCAACCTCGTCCGCTGGGGATATCACGATCGACTCCTCCGCCGGTGAGTCACCGAGTCCTTCTGCGATACAGCCAGTGGGTATTGGTACAAGACAATCTCGCTCCGTTACCTCCACTGCGGTCGCGCTCTTCTCCGCCAACGGGTCGTTCGGCTCCGTAACTGGCTGATCTGGGTTCTGTGGTTCTTGCTCGGGAACCGGGCCGAGAGTGTTCACGAGGGCACATGGACCCTCCAAAATGTCTATGAGAGGGGTAGATGGGTTAGCTATACTGACCGGCTCCTCGTCCTCTGTTGGTTCGACAAGCTGGGGTACAATAGGCTTCAATAGCCGCATACCGCAGCATTGACAGTGGGACCACCATGTCAATGTCTCTCTAGAACAACCGCACGTGGGGCTAAAACACTGTATACCCGTTTCTCCTTCCACCTCGATGGTCCTGTAGTCGAGGTGTCCCCAAGCCACGTCGGCTCCCTGGTGATGGGCTCGTGCAGGCAGGAGCACATGAAGACAAGGGCATCTACTCCGGGTGCGTGCCAGGCCACATACGCATTAGGGTGTATGTCCTGACAGTCTATTACTGCATCCACGTAGGGTTGAAGATCACAGTGCTTGCTCCCCCTGGTGGAATCTGAAGGAGGGGCACTTTCTACAAGGGAGTGTGTCTGGCTCGGCACTGACTCACTCACATTGCAGTGGCGGGGCTTAGGTTTTCCCGCCAGTCCCGGACGGTTTTCTGCAAAATCATTCTGAGCCTTGAGTGCGGCACCACGTGCCTTCCGCCAACTTGGGGAAAGTTGCCATGGCGCGGGGTCAGCGTAGACTAAAGGGTAACCCTTCGGCGGGCACCCAGGCATAAACAATGTGGATGGTGCCTCTGCCAGGCATATATCCTCAAGGGGGATGGCCACATAAAG
The DNA here is from genome assembly GCF_040206685.1 of Ascaphus truei. Lineage (NCBI taxonomy): Eukaryota > Metazoa > Chordata > Amphibia > Anura > Ascaphidae > Ascaphus > Ascaphus truei. The sequence continues at coordinate 104,108,053 of NC_134489.1, forward strand.
TAGGGTTCTCCACCGGGAGGTGGGGTCTTGCTCTTCATCTACCATACAGTCATACGACCACCCGGGGATTTCACGCATATGCTTACAGACTTTTATATCTGATAGACGTGCGGGAAGGCCTCCTACGGCCACCACACGCCGGGGGCTAAAATCTTGCCTCAAAGCCCAGGCAAGGACCTCGCGTCCGGACTTGACAAACATGGTGGACAAAAAAATAGAACTTGGACAATTTGGAAAAATGGAACAGGGCACCCCAGGTCTCTCTCAGCAGCGCCTCCAAATGTAACGGGTTTCCCCCCCCCCAATCACAGATATAGTGTGGGGTGCAAGAAAACATACAATGTTACCATAGGTGTGGTGCATTACCTGTTGGCTCGCAGGAGGGCTGAGCTTCCGCCACGGGGAACCTGGGGCAATTATACTAGGGGTACTTACTTACAACAATGCAGCGCCTCCACCTGCGATGGCTCCCACCAGAGGGGGAGTGGTTCCTCGCAGGACAAACACAATAATCACATAGACAGCATGTATATTAACCATAACCTTTTATTAACATGCAAGACAACCATATCATATCATAATAACCTGTGTCCCTCTCACGAGGAGACACTAACTGCGACGTCTCGCAGGACGCTTCCCCACACCAGGTGATCCCACCCAGTGTCCAAAGAACCCCACCCAATGTCCCGCACTCTTGCAGAGAGAGTCAATGGGTGACTGCGCAGTCACTAGTTACGCTAAGGGCCCGGTGGTGCACTTATGACTGTAGGTACCTGCCGAGCACTCCGTTGCTCGGGTCAGCAACACTTCACAAAGGATCAGTCGGGCGATGACTCCTTCTGATCCTCGAACCGAACTCCTGGGACGCGGACCGCAAGGGCAGTCCCACTCTGGAATAGTCTCTGTGGACCCCAACGTGGGTCCGAACTGCTTCACAGGAACAGCAGCAGCCGCTGTGTCCCTATCTAATCTAAGTGGCACGCGCTATACTCTAGGCCGTCCCTATAGCACAGCAACCTGCAATGGCTCTGGGGAAACTCCTAGGGGCCTACAGGGGTTAATGACCTGTCCCACTCCCCTAACTCTCCAAGTCCCTTCCGCCTCACTAATACCTAACGAGTCCCAGCGCCTACAGCAGCAAGCTGTAGCTCACTGGATGCTGGCAGCCAACGTACTGCGCAACAAGGTGCCTGCCTGTCAGACCTCACAGCACTGACAGCCGTGACTCTGACAAGGCAGCACTCTAACACTAAGGGCAGCGTCCCTATCTTGGGCCTCCCTCAGCTCTTACCCACTAACCTAGTGGGGGGTTGGGGCCTACCTGGGGTGTGGGTACCTAAAGGGCCGCAGGAGCTGCACTCGCTCCCCGCACCCTTCCTTCCCTCACAGCTCCCCTGCTCCAACTGACTATCCTGAGTGACAGGGTCCCTTAACCTAGGGCATTCCCTGGCAACACCCACTACATTGGGGTAACTAGCTACCTCAGACCCTGGGGGTGCAGGCCAAGTACAGGGTGTCCCTGACTCCTGTACCCTACCTCCTTCCCTGGGCTGCTCCGGTCTCTGACTGCCCAACGTGCTGCAAGCCCGTGAATTGTATCCACTTGCCTCTGCAGCATTCCTAAGCCCTATTGGCTCCCTGGTATCACGTGGGGCGCGCAGAGGCTCTTGGGATCTGTAGTCCCTGCTCAGAGCCTTCCCTGGTAGGCTAGGGCTTCGCGGGCTTATCCTAGGCTGTACTGCACCTGCGCAAGCTATCCAGGGCTGCCTCAACCTTCCCTGGGCTGTCCCTACACTCGCGCAACTGTTCCCTAACTCTGGGGCCTTACCTGCGCCTGCACGATCACTGCGCATGCGCGAGTCTATCCTCAATGGCGGCGCCCTTACCGCCCGGCTCCTGGAGCGCCGGGAGCCCTGTGACGCGCGTGCGGCCTTGCCAACCGGCCGCACGCGTCCCCGGCAACCCCCGAGCCGGGACCTGACCGCCCTCTCCCCTGCCATCGCCGGACGGAGCCGCCATTGGACGTGGCGGCCCCCGCGATCGGCAGCCAGGTGAGGGGGGCACTGGCAGGCTGGGAAGCCCTGGCTTTATATATATATAACAGTGCTCGACAAATACGCATTATTACACGCCCGTGGCGAGTGGATTTAGGCCGCTGGCGAGCCATGCTGCGGCTCTATGAATTCCCCTGCTCGCACCAAATTTTTTTTTTTAATAAATAATCCCCTTCCCTGATTGGGCTGATGCGGGGAAGAGGGCCGGCTGGCAGCTCTGGGTTAGCCCCTTCCCCCGATCTCCTCCCCCCCTGCCCCTGATCTCCTCCCCCCCTACCCCTGATCTCCTCCCCCCTGCCCCCATTCTCCTCCCCCCCCCGATCCCGGGGCGGGAGGTAGGCTGGGGGGGTCCCCGCTTGCTGCCCAGGGTGGGAGGTAGGCTGCTGCGGCAGCGGCAGGGTCTGCCTCTTGAGGGGGTGCGGCGTCTGCTTCGGGGGGGGGGGGTTGCTGCAGTGGCAGCCGCTTCCGCTTCAGGGGGGGTGGTCTTGGTGCTGCGGCTGCATCCACTTACGCTTGGGGGGAAGGTGCTGCGGCGGCGTCCACCTCTGGGGGGGAGGGAGGCTGCGGCGTCCGCCTTGCATCACACAGGCAGGTGGACAAGTGGAGATAGGAGAGCCCCAGGCAGGTAATTACAGCAGGGACCCCGGGGAGATCAAAACCTCAGTACCTGACTCATGTGCAACATCCCATGAGTGTCTGTGAGTGTGTGTCTGTGAGTGTGTGTGTCTGTGAGTGTGTGTGTCTGTGAGTGTGTGTGCGTCTGTGAGTGTGTGTGTCTGTGAGTGTGTGTCTGTGAGTGAGTGTGTCTGTGAGTGAGTGTGTCTGTGAGTGTGTCACCCTCTCTCCCTCTCCCTGTCACCCTCTCCCTGTGTCAACATCACCCTCTCCCTGTGTCTCCCTGTGTCACCCTCTCCCTGTGTCACCCTCTCCCTGTGTCACCCTCTTCCTGTGTCACCCTCTTCCTGTGTCACCCTCACCCTCTCCCTGTCACCCTCCCCTCTCCCTGTCGCCCTTTCCCTGTCGCCCTCACCCATCCCTGTCGCCCTCACCCATCCCTGTCGCCCTCACCCTCTCCCTGTCGCCCTCACCCTCTCCCTGTTGCCCTCACCCTCTCCCTGTCGCCCTCACCCTTTCCCTGTCGCCCTCACCCATCCCTGTCGCCCTCACCCTATGCCTGTCACCCTCACCCTTTCCCTGTCACCCTCACCCTTTCCCTGTCGCCCTCACCCTTTCCCTGTCGCCCTAACCTTCTCCCTGTGTCACCGTTTCCCTGTCGCCCTCACCCTATCCATGTCGCCATCACCCTTTCCCTGTCGCCCTCACCCTCTCTGTCGCCCTCTCCCTCTCCCTGTCGCCCTCACCCCTTCCCTGTCGCCCTCATCCTTTGCCTGTCGCCCTCACCCTTTCCCTGTTGCCCTCACCCTTTCCCTGTTGCCCTCTCCCTCTCTCTGTCGCCTTCTCTCGCTGTCACTCTCTCTCTCTGTCGCACTCTCTCTGTCACTCTCTCTCTCTCTGTCTTTGTCTCTCATTCTCTCTCTGTGTGTTCTCTCTCTCTCTGTGTCTCTCTCATTCTCTCTCTTTCTCTATGTCTCTCTTTCTCTGTGTCTCTTTTCCGTGTCTCTCTTTCTCTGTGTGTCTCTCTGTGTGTGTGTGTGTGTCTCTCTCTCTCTGTCTCTCTCTCTCTCTCTGTGTCTCTCTCTCTCTCTGTCTGTCTCTCTCTGTCTGTCTCTCTCTCTCTGTCTCTCTCTCTGTGTCTCTCTCTGTCTCTGTGTCTCTCTCTCTCTGTCTCTCTGTCTCTCTCTCTCTGTCTCTCTCTCTCTCTCACACTGGATCTCTTATTTACCCTATATATCTTAACTGCCATATACCTACACCGAAATAACCTATACTGCTTTCTTCCAGATCCAACTCTCGAGCTTCACACGGGAGACATCGGAATCCATCTAAACCAGAAGACAGGTAAGGAACACCTCCCCTCCAATGTCTAACATTGCGGGAATGAGGTATCTGGACATTGAGGGACTGCGGATCAGTTAAGATCCCAGATGGGATTGCTGCTTTAGATATTGTGAAGCGGGGGCGTCCAGGCAATAGTTATGGGGTTCAGGAAACTAGTCATTCACATCTGGCTTTTTTTTCTAAATCCGACACACACACACACACACACACACACACACACACATACACACACGTAACAAGGACTAATTGTAGTATAATGTAATACAATAAATAAACTAATGTCAAAAACAAATGTTGTTCTTACAAGGTATTTATTCCAATATAAATGCAAGTTGACATCTCTGGAAAAATAAGCATATCTCAACTATTGAACAGAAAAAAGCATTCAATCAGCGCTACAAACTTAACAGTGACACCATAGGCACGTTCTATAGTGCCGGGCGCGCGCTACGCCGTGCGTGGAATTTTAGTTGGCTGACGTGAGTCAGCCCTTCTATACGAGGGCCACGCGCGCGCACGGCAGGGAGAGGGGAGCCGACAGGGAGCGGGGAAGACGGGGAAAAGAATCTTGCCGGGCCCGGCGCTAAATGTATGTATATGTGTGTGTGTGTATATATGTATGCATGTGTATGTATGTATATGTGTGTGTGTGTGTGTGTTTGTGTGTATGTATTTGTGAGTTTGCACAAACTTAATAAATATTTTATTTTTACCAATTGTTTTTTTTTTAAAATAAATAATAAATTACACATGCACACACACACACACACACACACACACACACACACACACACACACACACACACACACACACACACACACACACACGTAACAAGGACTAATTGTAGTATAATGTAATACAATAAATAAACTAATGTCAAAAACAAATGTTTTTCTTACTAGGAATTTATTCATTTTTTTTTTTTAAAAGCAGGCCTTGGGGCCGGACTAGGGGCGGGGCTAGGTGGCGAGTAGATTTTTGTTCGGTGAGTTGATTTTTGGGTGATTTGTCGACCACTATATATATATATATATGCTATTAATAGAGCATGGGTCTGCAGAGTCTTTATCTTGCTTAATTTGTCCGAAGCCATTTTTTTCATCTAGAACAGGGAAGAACGTTTTGCCTGAAAGCTTACTTTAACATTCTCCAAGGTGTGTATAACAACATATATATTTTAATAGTTGTATTCGGGTCTCTACAGTTCAAACACACCCTACAGTAAGTGTACAATTTTTCCTTTTTTTGTAACAGAAAGCTATTTACCAATGCTGCTGCCTGACTTGACTCATCTATGTCATCTTTCTCAGTTCTCTTGTTTCTGGCAGTCTGGCTGTTCGTGCATATGGGTCTTTTCTGCATGCATATGCTACTGGTAATACCTTTGGAATAGTATGAATGTGGTACACAGCTGGGAATAATCCCAGTCCTAGTACAAGCATCTTCTTTTAGCCCTAGGTTGCTGCCTGACAAGCACTTTTACTGGTCTTATTAGATCAAAGATGACACATGGCTCATGACCCAATAATGGTACACCTATCTCATTGGTAACATAGAACTTAAGACTGGCTTCCTTATCCCTTATCGTTGCACTTTTGTCTATAATGATACTTCAGAAGTAATCTTACCTAGAGATTTGCGAATGCGTTTCGAGCAAAACATTTCCCAGAATCCCTAGCTGCAGTGGAAGCACTGTATGCCAAGAGATAATGGGGAAAAGCAGGCTACAGACCTGTCTGAGACATGTTAATGTGCTCACAAGGGATATTTTTATGAGCCAAAACGTGCAAATATTCACTAGAAATTTGGCAGCCAAAAGTACAGGCAAAACAGCTTGAAATGTTCAACATTTATAAACATGCAAAGCCCATGGACTTTTTATTGTTAAGCAAACGTTTTGCCAACATTTGTATCAAAGTCATGTTTGTTGTTTCCTCCAACCAGTGTTCCAACCATTTTGACCTGTTTTTCCCCATATGTTTTGTTACGCTTCTCGGACCCACATATTTTCAAAATGATTTAGTCCTCTGTCCTGTTCATAAGCTGTGAATACTCCTGCCTGATGTGTGTCGCCCCATTTACCACATGTTTGCTCTTGACTTTGAGACCCGCCATTCTTTTGGGTTGCTTTGACTTGTTTTCCACATCATGTATAAATTGTCCTGAGATCCCTGCTGCCATTTCTTGTACCTGGGATCATATCACCCCTTTTGCTCTGCAAATGTCTATTGCAGGAGTGACCAACTCCAGTCCTCAATTGCCACCAACAGGTCAGTTTTAAGGATAACCCTGCAGGTGGCTCAATGAGTGGCTCAGTCGTAACTGATAGAGCCACCGATGCTGAAGCAGGGATATTCTCAAACCTGTTTGTGGCCCTTGAGGATTGCAGTTTGGCTAACATAAGATCAGGAATTCCTAGAACCTTCTCTCTGAGCCTCTCACCTGTAACACTGAAAACATTCTTGTCACGTATTAAGTCTGAGCTCTGTTACACACGTATCTGCGCCTGCACACTCAGGCCGAGCCCAAAATTAGTGCCTCATGCACAGGGTTCAATGTAGGCTCACAGAGATTGTGAAACGCTTGTATAACATCCGATACTGTTCTGGCTTATGGTATTACACACTTCTACAGCAATGGTATGCAGAGGCACAGCTATTTTTACTTGCTCTGGTTTATTATCTAGCTTTGTTGCTGTAATAATGTATCGTTTTAATCTTAGTGCCAAGTTACCAACCTACTCCAGTTATCTGCAAGATCTCAGGTTAGTGCTAGTGGCGGAGGTGGTTGAAACTACTCCATATAATCACAATGGAGTGTATTATGTCTTCACGCAGTATGATCCTCACAGTTTCTGTGCTTATTACTCTGTCCAGCAGTCATTGCATTTTGTTTTAGCAGCACTGTTTCACTTCTGACACCATGTCATGCTTGGTTATAGTTGTAGTTCTTCTAAGCGGTTCAGAACACTGGGCAAAGCATTAGGTTTATTCTTGAAAGAGCAATCCCACCTAACTAGAGCTGAACTGGGCTATTTTGAGCTTGGGGGAACCCCCAATTACGAGATACTTATAAGTGAAGTAACCGGTATAACTTCCTGGTTTTCCAAAGGGATTTAAATGGACACCCAATAGGAAGCCACAACCGATGATGTTGCTGCTTACAATTAGCCAGAGATATGGCAGCCTTTTGTTTCCCAAGAGGGAGATTTACAACTGGTAATTTAACCAGTAAGTATCCCAGGTATTGGGGAGTACCCATAGATTAACATAGTGGCGTTTGGTTCAATGGGACCCCCACTTCCCACTCTGCAAAAAAGATGGGGTTTAAAAACAATGAGTAGGAAAAACTTGTCCTGTAAGAGAAGATCACTGGGAAATTATCATAGGAAATTTAGTACTACACAATGATGTTCTTCCTGTATCAGGACTTACTACACATGCAGTACCCAAAGAACATACAATGATTACCCAAAACTGCAGAGGTACAGTAGTGTAGTGTACCATTATCCATGCTACTGAATACTAAACATTATATACTACAAGTAGAGGTGAGTATTCCTCTGCCTGTTGAACCGATACTGCAGTGTATAGGATGCTTAAGAAAGTAATGGGAAGCCGGCCCGTTTGGTCTCAGAAGGGTCAGGGATTTCATCAGTTGAAAAAAGGCAGCGCTTTCTCATATACACAAACAGAAACTCCCGAACTAGATTTACAATAAACAAAAAGTTTTGTACGTGTTACCGTGCGCCTGCATTTGTATGGAATGTAACTTTCCATACCAGTCTCAGCTCCCAAACTTGTCGCTGCTGCTTTACACATTGCTCACAATGTTCCTCTCTTTAGAAAGGCTGGACAACAAGAGCAATAAAACAAAATAACATTACAATGTATGGCCTGGATGTGGGTGCCAATACGTTAGCATTACAGCCACTGCAGCCTCATGGGGACTTTTTATGGCAGCAATAAGTTATAAAGCTGTTACTCCCCTTGACGTTTTCTGTGTATTTGATTTTTTTCCAGGTTGGTGCTTTTGAATGCAGACTTTTCACTGCTGGTCCAATTCTTCAAAAAGAAATTAACTTACTTTGAAGAACTGGGTGCAATGATATTACCTATTGTGTCAACTCACTGAACATATACAAACATGCATCCCTGAGCCTGAAAACAAGGGCATGCTATAGTAATACCTTATTTAAATATAGCACCACGATTGAATGTAGCACTTACAGTGAAAGAGTGAAGGCTCCAGGAACTACTGTACTGCTTGGACGTGTGTATCACTTAGATTGTTGTGCCTAAGGCAAAGGAAGATACGGTCATTTGATCAAGTGGCTGAGGCTGGAATTAAACCTACAGTGTGACTGTGATTCACAGCATTCCCTGCACTTAATGTCTGCTGCTAGGAACGCAAGTACCCCCAATTAGCATGTAGGCTTCTCTGGTAAATGTCTCTAGAAGTTGGGGTGTCCATAGTAATAAAGTAGCAGACATTTGTTCCATGGGACCTGCCCATTCAGGTAAAAAGGTGCTAAGGTGCCCCCAATGCTATAGAAAATGCAGATAAGTTGGAGTCCTAAACACGACACAATATTTTAATACAACACCTGTGCCAGGTGCAGAGTATACTGTATTTGAAATAGAATTTGAGTACCTGACATTTCTAATATTTATTTCAGATTTGAGGCAAGGGGCCCTCAAATTAGTCCTCAGTGCTGAACACTTGAATGGATATAATTTGTTTGGGGGACAAACCTCCATACAAATGTTTAATGAGGCCAATAGCCAGCATGTTCCAGTTACTAAGTCTGCAATTAAAAATAACCCGAAATACATAGGAAATGGACAGCCAGGACCTGTTTACTGTGAGCCAATAAATACAGGGATCCCAGCTAGCGATATACAACTCTCATAATTAAGAGGTTATGCATATGAGGTTTTGTATACTGTCTTAAAAAAAGGCTGAGGTTTATGGAAGTCAAAACTATTCCTGCTTAATAATGCCAACAACTGCCCAGTGTTGTGTCTGCCGAGCTGAATGGCTCTTTATTGCTTAAGTATATAGTTGGTGAAGAGACAGCCAGCCAGTTAGAAGATGGGAACTCTTACAGCTGAATGGAAGCCATTCATCACTGCTTAGCAATGAAGAGGGCTGTCAGTTGACATCAGAGCAGTGCAGTTAAATGTTTTGAAATTACTACAAGGTGGGTGGGAGAGAAAGAGGGTGAGGGTGTGTGCGAGAGAGAATAGAATTTGAAGGGATAAATCTGACTCTCTCTCATATTTGGTCTAAACAATCTGCGGAAATATGGGAAATGGCTTTGGACTGGTTCACCTATATCTATACAGTACACAGCCATTCACTTGATATATAGTGGCTCAAAGATATTGGTGGCCTGCAGAACTGGGAACATACAAAAGAAAATACCACATAATTACCTGAAATGTTAGATACAAGATCATCACACCCCCATCTTTCACATTTGCCCTTGTGCCTTCACTAATACATTTGTTCCTGCATTTTCCACTTGGTGCCTGATTACCATGAGAAGTTATTCCAATCAAAATACTATAATTGGGATGGTTGATGTAAAGGCATGAACTGTGATGAGGGCCTTAGACCCAGTCTCAAATCAAGGTCAAGTTTCAGTCACTTTTTACATCACTCAGTTGGTCAGCATTACCAGGAGTGGGTTGTTTGTTCTCTATAAGGCTCAGTTCAATAATAGTAAACAAAAGAACTGTCCTGCGCTCCGGTATACAGTCTCAGCACCCATGGGTGTCAGTGTGAGACACTTAGGAACGGGGTGAAGGGTGCAGATGTGAACCTCTAATTGGATCGGGGCTGGGAGGTAAATCCCTTACCTTTAGACGCTCTCCTATCTGGGTCCTGCTCTCCTATGACCTCCGTTATCCAGCGTGCAACCGTCAGAAATGTGGAGTAGGTAGAAAGAAGATCCGGCGCTACTGCAAGTGGAAAATATCCAGGCTACTTCCGTGTTGAATGAAAAAACTTTATTCGGACATCACACACACAAGGCTACACCACGGTCTCCCCCTCAACGCGTTTCACGCTATGGAACAGCGCTTCGTCTTGGAGTGGGGAGAGGAGGTCTGAGCCTGCACATTTAAATTAAAAAGCCCGGGAAAAACAGACTGATTATTTGATTAACCTCATGTCATTAATGTACACCAATGTATCGTACAATATATATTAAATAGTTCATGGATATGTTCATATTACCTAAAGAGAATACAATTTAATTGATCAAATTACTGGTTTCAACATAAGTTAGGTAATATCCATATTAACTGAACTATTCTGAGGTGCATTATTAGACTGGGATATGTTTAAAACCGTCACAACATAATCCTGAGTTGCGTTGAGGGGGAGACCGTGGTGTAGCCTTGTGTGTGTGTGATGTATGAATAAAGTTTTTTCATTCAACCCCGAAGTAGCCATGATATTTGCAACTTGCAGTAGCGCCGGATCGTCTTTCTACCTACTCAGTTCAATAATAGCCTCTAGTGAAAAAAAAACGTTGCGTAATGGAAAGAATATTCCTAATTTCAGTACCAGATGTAGCTAGTCACCACTCCTTGTCCATAATCAGCGCCACCACGCTATCTCTGAAATATGTAAGCGCCTAAGCAAAACAAAGCATATCCTATAGCACAGAAACATCACAAAACAATACAGTTTATGCTCGAAAGCATGGGGTAATCAACTGCAGTCTTCGAGGGCAGCCAACAAGGCAGCTTTTAAGGATATCTCTGCTTCCGCAGCAGTGACAAAGGGGCTCAGTCATTTTGATGCAGCCACCTTTGCGAAGGGACATCCTTACAGCAATTCCTGACGTGCTGGTGGTTCTCGAGGACTGGAGTTGAGCAGGCCTGCTCTAACGTGCATTAGTGCCAATTGCGCACGAACTAACACATGGAAACTCTTATTGACTTGAATAGAAGTTAACGTCTGTTAGTCTGTTAGTGCCTGATCAGGACATTAAATCATAACCCCCACCGGATTTCTTAGCACAAAAAAAATGTTATGGAAAAGATGTTCTTGCTACACGACTTCGATTTCAAAGAAACTCATGTTCTTTTAATAAGACCTACTATAAACTTAAGCCACTGCACTTTTGATTTGTTTTTCTTTTGTCCGTGAGCAGTCACCGACAAAGCCTTTTTTTGTCTGCAGTAATAGCTTTTTCCTGGCGCTTTCTTTCATTGAAAGCTGCAGAGAACTATAGAAGTTGTAATTTTATCTTTTGAAAAGTGCCATCAATAACTCTAAATAACATTTGCATTACACTGGGCAGACCGAGGGTTACATTCTTAAGGCTTTCTTTACTGATTTTGAATTCATTTTCCCCTAATGTATTTCTATAAGTACATTCCCTGTCCTTGGAGATCTAATTCATGTTTTGTTTGCATTATTTAGCACTGTGGCTAATGCATGAGGTTGGCTAAAGATGTGTGCATGTATGTATGAATGTATGAATGTAATTCTTGTTTAGATCTCCTGGATTTCTTTTCTGGATTAGATGTGGTACAGTAACTGTTTGCATCTGTTTTATGAGGACAAAATTGTTTCGAATGAATTTGCAATCCTTTGTAGTATTTTCTAATCTGATTTAATATGAATCTGTACACATTTAGTTGTATATTTTTTGGAATGTGGAAAGTAGCTGAAGCGCTCAAATGCAGGTACAATGAACAAAACAAGCCAAACCACTAAACCAGGGTACTAATGAAAATAATATAGTACTTAATGTGATATAGTATGGGTACTATCCTCCTGAAGACAGGTTGTAGATGGTACAAGCCCACTCACCCTCAGTCTCATCGGCAGGTTGCCCTGAAAATAGGCAATACTCACATCCTGGTAGTAGGTAGGCAAGCTGTGCAGCTACATATATGCAATACAGAAAAAGGGAGACCAAAAAGCGCACCAGCAAAAACGGAGCAGGAAGGACCCAAAACAAAAAATAATTAAAAGGGCACTTTAATGTGACAAGAGACCCATCCAACGCGTTTCGAACGTCACAGCGTTCTTTTTCAAGGGTAAAACACAATGTAATAACATCCGTTATATACCCTCTTACCTGTGGGCCGTTTCGCGCCAAAAAACGGAACCTGATGACATCATGACGCTACGCGCGTCATCGCACATGCGCAGAGTGACCCAGTGCCGTTCTAAGGGCAAAGCAAGTCCCACAGGCAGTGTGGCCATCTTGGTTAAGGGCAAGTCATAGGGAATCACTGCCCCACTAGTACAATACATCCTTATGACGCATGTATGCAGTGCTAATCACTGCACATGCGCATTGCAACGATGCAAAACATCAACAAGGCTAAAATCAAAAGTTTAGAAAAACAGAGAAAGGAAAAACATTCTATTGAGAGGGAAAATGTAAAAAAACCAAAATAACTTACATCTTTTGCTAACACATAAAAGGAAAATAAGAATATATGAAACATATGAACAAAATTTAACGAATAATTAAAGCAATTGACTAACTTAAAAAACATGTTAATACATAAATACTGCATAACATATATTGTATAACTAGAACCTAGGAACCAGGAAGATATAACAAAATATAGTACATTAAAAACATTATAATAAGGTTATCATCGACACAATACATCAAATGAACAAGTTTATCATAAACTAAATGAAAATTTATAAACCTTGAAGGGCTAATTTGATCAATCCATAATCATTTAAACAGAATTGACTTAACATGTAATCGACTCTTAAAAATTAGCAAATTACAAAAAATGGGTTAACTGCCAGTCAATATTCAGACGCATAGGGAAGCGCGTTTGGAGAATAAAAATCCAATACGCATCCCTACGGTTCAGAAGGTTGACATGATCACCTCCTCTGGATTTACAATGAACTAATTCAATTCCCAGGAAGGAAAAATTACTTGTTCCTCCCTGACCACATTCCGTGAAATGTTTAGAAACAGGATGATTGGTGTCTTTCAATCTTATGAGCCTTAAATGCTCTAACATCCTGACCTTAAGAGCTCTAATCGTTCTACCCACATATCTCTTGCCGCAACCACATGTTATGAGATAAACAACAAATTGACTTTTACAATTTATAAAACTGTTGATCTTAAATTCCTTATTTTTTACTTTATTCACATCATGTGGCTGCGGCAAGGCATGCTGTAGAAAACTTTTTGCTGGCTTCATGTGTTTGCATACACTACAAGAGCCACATTTGAAGGAACCCTGGTGACATAAGGTCTTATAGACCCAAGGAGTAATAAGTTCACTTGGTGAGACATAAGATCCAATTGTTCTCGCTCTGCGGTATACAAACGTAGGACCAGGTTCAACATATTTTTTAAGGACAGGGTCCATGGATAGGACATTCCAATGTTTAGAAATTATAGAAATAATTTTTCCACTTTGTTTGTTAAACTGTGAAATAAAAAGAGGACATTTATTTTTAGACTTTACCAATCCATGTGTAACCTGTTTATTAACACGTGTATCATTAGTATTACCAAGACGAGAGTCCTCAATTGAATGTGCGGGCAACAATGATGCCCTCTCTGTTTGTACTGCATTATTGAAAGCAATTGCTATATGGGATTTAGGGTATCCCCTTTCCAAAAACCTCCTCATCAGGTCTTCAGACTGAGAAAGAAAACCACTAAATGTGGAGCAGTTTCTTCTCAGTCTAAGGAACTGTCCCTTGTGTATGGCTTTTATTATGTGAGATGGATGGCAACTCTCCGCCCTAAGAAATGTATTTCTTGCGTTTAACTTCCTATATACATCAGTTTGGATTGTTTTGTCTATACTGTATCTACCAATAATTGTAGATCCAGAAATTCAATGTGATGAAAATGAAAATGAAATGTAAATTTTAAGTTGTAAATATTGTCATTAAGATAAGATACAAAAGCGTGAAGTGTAGTGACATCCCCTTTCCAAATAATAATTAAATCATCCACAAACCTTTTATAAAAAACAATACTGTGACGAAAAGAATTAGTGCTTGAATATATAAAGAGTGCTTCCCACCACCCCATAAATAAGTTTGCAAAAGAAGGAGCAAAACTTGTGCCCATTGCAGTGCCAATTAATTGTAAATTAAACTTATTATTAAATGTGAAAAAGTTGTGTGTGAGTAAAAAATGAATAGCGTCCAAAATAAAAGCCGACTGAAAGATTGAAATTTCTGGTATCTCAATAAATTGGCGGACAGCTGCCATCCCATGGTCATGTTGTATAACTGATTACAGAGAGGTAACATCAAGTGTTACCCACAAGTAATGATTACCCCAATTGACATTTTTGATCTGATCAAGAAGATCACCAGAGTCCCGTATAAATGAGGGCAATTTCCTAACAAATGGCTGAAGAAAACCATTCACATATCTTGACAGACCATCTCCCAAAGATCCAATACTAGAGACAATTGGACGACCTGGAGGGTTGACCAATGTCCTATGGATCTTTGGGAGATGGTGAAACATAGGGATAATGGGATGTGATGGTATAATATATTTAACCTCTTCCTTGGACAAAACCTCCATAATAACACCTGAGTCAACCAGTTCAGTAAGGACATCCAAGAAGTGAGGAGTGGGATCGGCGGGTAGTACACAGTAGGACACGCCATCATCAAGTTGGCGTAAAGCCTCCCTGACGTAACCGTCTCTACCCTGCACCACCACCGCACCACCCTTGTCCGCACTCCTAATGACCAAAGCATGATTATTTTTCAAAGATTTTAAAGCTAAACGTTCACTTTGATTCAAATTGTCATGATCTATACGTGAAAGGGAAAATCCCTGAGCTAGAAGACGGAGGTCCCTAATGACCAGATTTTCAAACATAGTCAGAAATTGACCCTTAACATAAGTGGGGTAGAAGATAGAGCTCTTTTTTAGGCCCGAATTCCATTCTTGTCTCTAGTATTGGATCTTTGGGAGATGGTCTGTCAAGATATGTGAATGGTTTTCTTCAGCCATTTGTTAAGAAATTGCCCTCATTTAGACGGGACTCTGGTGATCTTCTTGATCAGATCAAAAATGTCAATTGGGGTAATCATTACTTGTGGGTAACACTTGATCTTTCAGTCGGCTTTTATTTTGGACGCTATTCATTTTTTACTCACGCACAACTTTTTCACATTTAATAATACGTTTTATTTACAATTAATTGGCACTGCTATGGGCACAAGTTTTGCTCCTTCTTTTGCAAACTTATTTCTGGGGTGGTGGGAAGCACTCTTTATAT
Organism: Ascaphus truei; assembly: GCF_040206685.1. Classification (NCBI taxonomy): domain Eukaryota; kingdom Metazoa; phylum Chordata; class Amphibia; order Anura; family Ascaphidae; genus Ascaphus; species Ascaphus truei. The sequence continues at coordinate 104,123,337 of NC_134489.1, forward strand.
ATTCAAGCACTAATTCTTTTCGTCACAATATTGTTTTTTATAAAAGGTTTATGGATGATTTAATTATTATTTGGAAAGGGGATGTCACTACACTTCACGCTTTTGTATCTTATCTTAATGACAATATTTACAACTTAAAATTTACATTTAATTTTCATTTTCATCACATTGAATTTCTGGATCTACAATTATTGGTAGATATAGACAAAACAATCCAAACTGATGTATATAGGAAGTTAAACGCAAGAAATACATTTCTTAGGGCGGAGAGTTGCCATCCATCTCACATAATAAAAGCCATACCCAAGGGACAGTTCCTTAGACTGAGAAGAAACTGCTCCACATTTAGTGGTTTTCTTTCTCAGTCTGAGGATCTGACGAGGAGGTTTTTGGAAAGGGGATACCCTAAATCCCATATAGCAATTGCTTTCAATAATGCAGTACAAACAGAGAGGGCATCATTGTTGCCCGTACATTCAATTGAGGACTCTCGTCTTGGTAATACTAATGATACACGTGTTAATAAACAGGGTACACATGGATTGGTAAAGTCTAAAAATAAATGTCCTCTTTTTATTTCACAGTTTAACAAACAAAGTGGAAAAATTAATTCTATAATTTCTAAACATTGGAATGTCCTATCCATGGACCCTGTCCTTAAAAAATATGTTGGACTTCCGGTATGGCGCCAGGCTGCGAAGACGCACTGAGAGGAGCTCTGCTGGTCCGTCGGGGGAAAGCCGCTGTAACCGCGATCAAATAGCCGGCAAAATACCGCCAAAATTTAAAGAGACAGACGCCTCAAGAAACGGAGAAACCTGCATGGAGAAATATCTCTCCAAAACTGCACAGATGGCCCCGAAACAGCAGCAACCACGCCAAGACAAGGGAGAGAGAAGGAGAGAGACACTGAAAATGGTCGACAGCCACGAGGCTCAGGCAGGAGAATCCAGCCAGACCGGGGAAGCAGACAAGCAGGCACAAACAAGGTCAGAGCATGAAAGCATTGCAAAGGCTGTAGCAAGAGAATTTCTCCCCCAATTAGATAAAAAAATTGACAAAATAAAAACATCCATAGAAGAGCTAAAAAAAGGAGTTCTCAGCATATACCTCAAGAGTGGAAGAGGCTGAAACTAGAATTAGCACTGTTGAGGATGAAATGTCTGACGTGCATCAAGCACTAGAAACACTGCGGAAAAAAAACTGCATACTAGAAGAAAAAGTTGACGATCTTGAAAACCGGTCCCGATGAAACAATATAAGACTGATAGGAGTACCTGAATCAGTAAAACAATACCAGCTCATAGAGTTCTGCGAGAAATGGATCCCAGAGCACCTTGGTTTATCCGCAGATAATGCAATAAAGATAGAGAGAGCACACAGAATGGGTGCTGCAAGGCAAGACCAAGAAACTAAACCTAGAGCAATAATAGCAAAGATTCTCAACTTCGACGACAAAGTCAGAATCATCAAAGCTTATAAGGAGATGGACCAACTGATATTTGAGAACAAGAGAATTATGATTTTTCAGGACTATTCGGCTACGGTCTCACAAAAAAGGAGAGAATTTAGCAGGGTATGCACCACTCTCTACAAGCAAAAACGGAACTTTGCATTGATCTATCCAGCAACCCTAAAAATCTACACCGACACAGGGGTGAAAACCTTTACAGCCCACGACCTGGCGGAAAAGTACGTGACAAAGATGACAATCCCCAGGAACGCAGAGGAGGACCGGAATGACACAAGAGACGAAGACCGCTGAAGCTGACAGATGCAGAGCCAAAGATCATATTTTATTTGAAAAAGACTGCATTAAGACATTTGTCCCTTGTCAAAAAAAAAAAAAAAGTGAATGAGTGTGGGTGTGCATGAATACAAGTATATATGTGGCCCAAGAGGATGTATGAACAAGCATAGGACGAGTGACAGCACATAGGGAAATATGTGGGTATCTGAATGTGTAACTGATATTAACCTGCAAAGGTATGCTTGTTGGACTGGATGCAAAAGAGTGAACAAACCGGGAAGGGGGGGGGGGGGGATGGAAAGGTATAACAGGAGAGGGAGAGCCAAGAACGCCTCAAGCAAGAGAAAGGAGGGGGGGAGGGGGAAAGAGGGGAGGGGCGGAGAGGAAAGGGGGATGAGGGGGAGTGGAGAGAGGGGGGGAGGAAAGGGGAGGGGGGAGGGGAGGGGGAGAGGAGAAGGGAGGGAGGGGAGGAGGGAGGCGGAAGACGAAGAAAGGGAAAGGCAGGTGGGAAAAGAAAGAAGAGGTCAAAACAAGAAAGCATAAAAACATAACAATGCGATTGTCATGCAATAATCTGAATGTCTTTTCTCCTATTGTTTTCTTATTGAGTTAAACCTACATTGGACTCCTGGTATCGCAACTGGGGGAAAGCAGCATAGTCAGAACAAGAAGAGATAAAGGCAGACAACAGACAGAAACAGACAACCTAACAGCAAGAAAATAACCGATCCCCAAGGGGGACAGAGATGGGCAACCATGACACTGGTGTAAGGTATACAGTTACACAACCACATGAACATACAAACAAATGAGACCAAGAGAATAGCGGGAAGGAGGGCACACACACGCTACAACAATAGAAGCACTCATAACACCAGCAAGAAACGTAAGGAGACAAGCAAGAGGGAAACATAGACACACAGCCACCTTAACATACGTCCAAAGATAGGAAGAAACAAGGACAAAACAGCCAAGGGACAGGAGACACAACAACAAAACCAAAACAAAAGAATAAAACAAAAAATGACATGCAAAAGAACAAAAAAAAAAAAAAAAAAAAAGAATTACAAAAATAGGCCAAAGGAAAAATAAAATAGTAAATATACCCCCCAGCGGGGATAAGGAGACTAAAGTGCACACATAAGGAGACACACAAGAGGGTAGAAATTACACCTCTGGAAAAAAGTGAAGTCCAGAAAAGAAAGGAAAGTTAAAAGTTCAAATAGTTAAAAGGTTAAAAAGTTAGAAGTTCTAATACAAAAAACAAGGCAGAGATCATGTTGACAAGCCAGGATAATAAAAAAACAAAAGAGTGTTGGGAACAAGTAGAACAGAGAGAAAAAACCCAGAATATCATACTTAACAGGAAACAAGGGAAAGCAAATGACGACATACATAAAGGACACAGAACAGATCTAGACACAAAATGCATACACGAATAATAACATGGAATGTAAAGGGGCTTAACAACCCAATAAAACGCAAAAAAGTACTAAACTACCTAAAAAAACAAAAAGCAGACATAGCATTCCTACAGGAGACGCATCTAAATTCAAAAGAAAGCAATAAACTACAAAGAGATTGGGTAGGACACAGCATTTTCTCCCCGGCAATAGGAAAGAAAGCAGGAGTAGCCATACTTATAAATAAAAATCTCCCCCTAGAAATAATTAACACAGAGAGAGACAGCGAGGGAAGAATCATAGTGCCAGAGGTCAGAAGTGGAGGAATAGACTACCTCCTAGGAAATGTCTATGGACCAAATGATCATAAGACTGAATTTTTCCAAGAAACTATAAACAAGATACTAAAATATAAACATAGAAACTTAATAATGGGGGGGGACTAGAACGCAATACAGGATAAGTTCCTAGACAGATCAAACCACAACGATAGCATGCCCAAAGACAGCGCCCAAACCAAAAACATGGAATTGATTAAAACAGCACTAGGGGTAGTAGATGGATGGAGAACGCTCAACCCACTGGAGAGAGACTTCTCCTTCTATTCCAATGCACATAATTCATTTTCAAGAATCGACGCAATATTACTAACACCGAATCTACTAAATAAAATAACACACATAGACATGGGAGAGATAATTATATCTGACCACGCAATGGTACGCCTAGATCTAGATATGAGACTGGGCAGAGCAAGCCCAAACACCTGGAGATTCCCAAATTACCTACACTACCGACACGTTTAATCCGAGCACGGCTAGCACCGCAAGCCGGGGGATGCCCCGGCGTGCTAGCCGCACTCCCTCAGCGTGCCGCGCATCACTGATGCACGGTCACGCGTCATCGGGTGCCTGCGCCCCCTGCACGCGCGTCCAGGGCTCCCCGAGGGAGCCCTGGTGTCCCGCGATGTGGGGGACGGTGGCAGGGGGTTCCGGGGGACCCGGCGGACCCGGCGGACCCGGCGGACCCGGCAGCGGGAGGGAGAGCGCCCCGATCGGAGGGCGCTCTTCCGCTGCTTCGGCGCGCGCCCGGCACCCTCCGGCGCGCGCCAGGTTACTGCTGCGGCCGAGAACGGGCAAATGCTCGAATAAACTCGGCCGCAGCAGTAAGCAATAGCGAAGACTTTGTGAATTACTTAAAGAGAGCTTGGGAGAGATTTGACAACACAAACCAGGAACATAGGGCAAACCCCATACTCTTCTGGGAAACATCAAAAGCGGTAATTAGGGCGGACATTATGGCATATGTATCCAGAGGAAAGAAACAGGCAACACAGGAATTTTGTAAGGCCAGTAAAGAACTCAGCGAGGCATTCAAAACATTCAAAACAGAACCAACACCCCAAAACAAAGAAAACTATAGCCAGAAAAAATCCATATGTGAGGTATGGCTAGAAAAAAAAGAACTAGGGAAAAAATCAGTAAAAGAAGCCAAATTTTTCAGACACGGCAACAAGACGGGTAGGCTACTGGGAAATCTTATGCGTAACTACAGGCCAACTACACCCATCACTAAAATATATGACAAGACAGAGATAATCACAGAAGCAAAAAAAATAAACGAGGTGTTCAAAGAATACTACAGTAAACTGTATAGGGAAGGACAAATAAACACAGAAGCAAGAGATATTTTTTTTAAAGACATTAAAATACCTAAAGTAAATCAAGAAGAAATGGATAGTTTAAACTCCCCTATCACTCAAAAAGAGATAAAGGACACAATTCAAACCCTAAAAAACTGCAAGGCCCCAGGCCCAGATGGCATGTCAGGGGAATACTACAAACTCCTAAAAGAAGACTTGATAGAACCATTACAACATTTATATCACAAGGCACTCAAAGACGCCACGTTTATGCAAACAAGTGAAATGGCCCACATAATGATAATACACAAACAGGGCAAGGACCCCATGAGACCAGAGTCGTATAGACCTATCTCACTGATTAATCAAGACGTGAAAATATTCACCAAAATTATGGCAGATAGGTTAGCGAACATTCTTCCGTCCTTGATACACCCTGACCAGTCGGGATTTGTCAAAGGAAGATCCGCAGTGAAAAACATTAGAAAAGTACTAGCGGCAATAGAGTGGGTCAGACTACACAAGATAGAGAATACAGCCCTAGAAACAATTGATGCCGAGAAAGCATTCGATAACATAATGTGGGAACATGTGTTCTTTGTGATAGATAAATTCGGACTCAAGGGAAATTTTAGTAATATGTTAAAGGCAATGTACAACACCCCAAAGGCTAGAATAATAGCAGCAGGACACCTATCAGACCCATTCCAACTGTACAGGGGGACACGTCAGGGGTGCCCGCTGTCACCCCTGCTGTTTAACCTAGCAATAGAACCTCTGGCTATCTACCTGAGACAAATGGAGGACTTTAGGGGGATCAAGATAAACAAAACAGAATTGAAACTATCAATGTTCGCAGATGACATACTAATGTTCATGACTAACCCAGATGAATCAATCAAAAAGGTCCTACAGCAAATAGAGACATTCGGGTCATTCGCAGGCTTTAAAATAAATATATCTAAAACAGAAATGATGTACATTAAAAAAAAACCCAGATACTAGGGCATCATATAATTTCCCTGTAAAAGTAACAAAAAAAACCATTAGATACCTAGGGATCATGCTGGAGGCAGAAATTTCCAGACTATACGAGAATAATTTTAAACCTATTATAAAAAAAATAGTACAGGAACTAAAAAACTGGACGACACTACCCTTATCACTATTTGGGAGAGCAAGTGCGATCAAAATGATTTCGTTTGCCAGACTCCTCTATCCCATGCAGACTCTCCCTATGCTCTTCAAACATGAAGACAATACGGAAATAAATAGGGCAATAACAAAATTCCTATGGGGAAATAAGAGAAGTAGAATAGCTCTAAAAAAACTACAATTACCAAAGGAAATGGGAGGTATCAACCTACCAAATATCAGGAACTATAACATAGCAAGCATAATGAGACATGTAGGAGACTGGATAAATGATACCAATCACTACTCCTCCCTAGAAATAGAAAAGGAATTCTCTCCAGAGACCTCCCTAAAAGAGCTATACCATACTAAATGGGGAGATATCCCAGTGACCCAAAGAAACAACATACTAATCAAAGATACTATAGTAACATGGAAAACGGTCAGGAAAAAGTTTAAACTGTCACATACAATCTCAAGATATCTACCAATTCAAGACAACCCCAAATTTATACCAGGACACACCCAAACATCATTCCAAGTTTGGAAACAAAAAGGGATCACTTGCCTAAAAGATGTGATTAACACAGACAAACAGGAATATATGACATTCCAGGAGCTAGCACAAAAATAGGACATCCCCCAAAACCTAATACACGCCTTCTCATACACACAGTTAATCAGTTACTGTAAAAAGCTGACAAATCATAAAAATACAGTACTAAACAACAATAGAATAGACGACTATTTTAAAGCAAAAGAGCAGGATAAAAGTAAACTGTCAGAACTATACAGCATTATTAGAGATCAAGATATAGAGAGCACACACGCCAACACACTCAGGGCATGGAAAAAAGACTTCCCAGAAATACAAAACATGGAACAGCTAATACAGGGCATACACAGGGTGCACAAGATCATACCGTCAGAGACATGGAGGGAAATGCAGTACAAAATAACACATAGAGCATACATAGCATTTAAACGACAGATAAAGACCAGGACAGAGGACACCACGTTCTGCCCTAAATGCAAGACACCAAAGGCGGACCTTAAACACTGCCTCTGGACATGCATACATATATCTAGATATTGGGACCAAGTGCTAGACTATATGAAAACAAAATTAAAAGTCTCATGGACAAAGGACCCAATACCTATTATATTTGCAAATATAGAGAACTGGACGGAGGGCAAACAAATCAGCAGAGCAGTAACCAGACCCACAGAGATTATACTACTAGCGGCAAGAAAGACCATTATGATAAACTGGATACAAACACAACAGCCCTCAATGGAACAACTACATGACACATTATACAAACTAATGACAATAGACAAACTGGAGACGTCCATAGACAGAAACAGAACAACGAAGATTTCCGCCAAAGATGGGATTGGTTCCTCGACGAAAGAGACTCGCAGACAGGGGACAGTTTAGTCTAGGGTAAAGACTGGAGACAGAGGACGGAAAACAGGAAAGGAGCGAACAAGACCAACACGACAAGTTAGGTTAGAATATAAGGTTTAAAGTTTAAGGTTAATTAGATAGGAATCGAGCTGGAGAAAACCGTATCCATAATGTGTAACACAAAAATGTAACGAGGTGAACAGACCCGGAGAAAACACAATCGCTCGCACTTAGAGCAAAAATGAATCCAAGCTCGAATTCAGAGTTAAGAAAAATGTATGTTTAATACATGGAAAATCTGTAAACAATGTATGTGAACAACGGGCGACACAATATGCATGTAACAGCACAACTTTTTCAAGTTGATCGCCTGTATACTGAAAATGTACCCAATAAAAAAGATTTGTGAAAAAATATGTTGAACCTGGTCCTACTTTTGTATACCGCAGAGCGAGAACAATTGGATCTTATGTCTCACCAAGTGAACTTATTACTCCTTGGGTCTATAAGACCTTATGTTACCAGGGTTCCTTCAAATGTGGCTCTTGTAGTGTATGCAAACACATGAAGCCAGCAAAATGTTTTCTACAGTATGCCTTGCCGCAGCCACATGATGTGAATAAAGTAAAAAGTAAGGAATTTAAGATCAACAGTTTTATAAATTGTAAAAGTCAATTTGTTGTTTATCTCATAACATGTGGTTGCGGCAAGAGATATATGGGTAGAACGATTAGAGCTCTTAAGGTCAGGATGTTAGAGCATTTAAGGCTCATAAGATTGAAAGACACTAAAAGTTATTTTGTTTTTTTTACATTTTCCCTCTCAATAGAATGTTTTTCCTTTCTCAGTTTTTCTTAACTTTTGATTTTAGCCTTGTTGATGTTTTGCATCGTTGCAATGCGCATGTGCAGTGATTAGCACTGCATACATGCGTCATAAGGATGTATTGTACTAGTGGGGCAGTGATTCCCTATGACTTGCCCTTAACCAAGATGGCCACACTGCCTGTGGGACTTGCTTTGCCCTTAGAACGGCACTGATTCGCTCTGCGCATGCACGATGACGCGCGTAGCGTCATGACGTCATCAGGTTCCGTTTTTTGGCGCGAAACGGCCCACAGGTAAGAGGGTATATAATGGATGTTATTACATTGTGTTTTATCCTTGAAAAAGAACGCTGTGACGTTCGAAACGCGTTGGATGGGTCTCTTGTCACATTAAAGTGCCCTTTTAATTATTTTTTGTTTTGGGTCCTTCCTGCTCCGTTTTTGCTGGTGCGCTTTTTGGTCTCCCTTTTCCTGTATATTTTTGGGATACATATATACGGAATTTGAGATAATCCATATTGGGTGAGGCATGTTAGGATTTCAATTTCTGCCCTGCAACTGATGTTTTTGATAGGGTGTGAAGTCTGTGTATTGCATTTCATTTAACAGCAATACAAGCTGTCGTTTATTTTATTTTATTTTCCTTTTAATATATGCATCAATACAATCCACACAATGATAAGTAATTAGCTAGGTTGCAGATCGATCCGTTCTCCTGTGATCAATCAGCGAAGATTCGGCTCGGGGGTTCACTAAATGGCTGTCAGTGCAGCAGAAGAGGACCCAAGATGCAAAGTTCTGTGGGGAATAATATTATACAATTGGTGCACTGCTAGAGAGCGGGCCGGGCTCAAAAAGGGGTATGCCAGAGCTTGTTTCAGAAGAGGAAGGGGATGTGACTTTGTAAATTGTTGCTTTAGAAACAAAAAAAGCTTGTTACATTATAGTACATAACAAATATCATTCAAAATGGTTTTTTCAGCAAAAAAAATGCTACAAGTATTTTCTCATAGTACAGAACGTATTTATTTAAAAAAAAAACCACACATAGTATATTGCTTGGTCTGCGGCTTTAACACATAGTTTTTCTTTCCCTTCTCTTCCCTTTCCCTTGCTATGGCAATGTACTGTATTGTACCTATTTGCAGATATACAGTTGTAATGAGTAGTTTGTTTCTATTTTAATAAATATGTTCAACTTTTTTATATCAAATTTATGTTACTTTAGATAGACTGTTGTATCTACAGCCTTTTCATTTCACTGAATATATTTAAACAGGCTCTTAATTTCGTTGTATACATTACATAAGGTACTAAGGGGCCTATGCAGAGAGCAGCGCTAATGGAAATTTCGGCATTTTTTAGGGAAATATGGCAATAATAAGTTAGGAAATGGCGAGTTCAATAAAAAGCGCCAGTTTTTTTTTTTTGTTAGTAAAACTCGCCGCGGGGGGGCGAAAACCAAAATCTCGGCAGTTTTGAAAAGGGCTGTATTCAGAAAGGCACGATCGCCATCTAGCGGCTGTTCGCGCCATTAAAATGGCGAGATATTCTACAATTAGCTCCGCCAACAAAAGTTGGCAGGAAGCTGGAGCTCACCGGCGAGAGAAACAAGAAAAAAAAAAACGCGCTTTTTTTCAAATACGTTTCAACAGCGCGCATCTCGCCGTTTGAAACTCTCCATAATCATGCATGATTTTAAATGCAGTTTTCAGACCTTTCTGCATATATAGAGAAAAAATCACGCCATTACAGGTACAATTTATTACCATCTCCAATTATTTCCAGCGCTGCTCTCTGCATAGGCCCCTAAATGTCATATAAGTTAAGTTTTGGTTACATTTATCCGTGGTGCCTTTTAGTACAGTTTGACAGCAAATTATATATGACTTGCGCACATTCACATCTCTCACACAGGTCTGCGATCCTGCATCTTTTAGCATGCAATGCTTCCACTGCAGCCAAGGATTCTGGGTAATGACATGCAATGAGTGAGTGCACAGTGTCCCCTTTAACTTCATGTCCATTATAACATGGGACCCCTATAAGCCTGGGTCTGTGCCATGAAGTAAAAGGTGACACAGTGTGCTCATTTGCATGTCATTTCCCACAATCCCTGGCTGCAGTGGAAGTGCTGTATGCTAAGAGATAATGGGGAAAAGCATTGTTGTTCTCCCTCTTACCTGAAGTTACCTGAAGTGCTGGCACTGAAAGTGACAGGGGACAGTAACGAGGGACGGCAGAGCAGCCGGCGATGAGATGGCAGAGACACTGCACCACTTCCACTGTCCTGTCTTCTGTACACATTATTATCTGATACATTGTAACTGTATATCAGTATGGGCCTCGCGTTTCTATCCATATAAACCATTTTTTAGATTGTCTTCACTATTGTACGTCTCTGTTTCTCTGAGATACATACTGCAACATATCACTCATAAGAACCTCTTGTGAGGCAAATCCTTTGCGTTCACTCCACAATCACCAATTTGGCCACGTGATGTGCCTTGCTATGATGTGCCGCTTTCCTACTGGGGAAATGTGAGTGCAAACCCCCTACATATCTCCTATACAATTGTCCAAATAGGAACATATTGCACATATTGTGTTTTTATTTCTAATGATGAAATCTAGCTCCCCAAATGCTGAATATCTTCATCACATATACACACAGACTGACCAATACACATAAAGTGATATATACACACTGACCTGCAGGAACCAACAGGAGGGGATACAGAGAGCAGAGCAGAGGAGAAGAAAAGACCCCACCCCAGAGGAGTAGAAACGACCCCACCTCAGAGGAGATCTGACTGCTCACCGGCGCCCTCTGTGGCCAGGTCTGCAATTTCAGGTTTCTCTCATTTCTTCAGAGCCGTTCCGTATAGGCTGCTGGTCCAAATTTGAATAATCAGACTGATCCAGAGGACAATTGCCCTCCTACCTCCCAGGCCAGTCCACCCCTGTGCATTCCCAATTAACAACTTCATAATATAGTTGGCTTGATTCAATACAGATGTAATTATGCTTGAGCATGAGCATGTTTTTTGGTTTCTTTAGAAATGTTTCTTAAAACCTCTTCCCTCTTGTGACATCACAGAAAAAGAGAGCAGCAGGGAAACTGATACAGACTACCAGAACTCAGTGTGTGAAACCAGAACTCAGGGTGTGAAACCAGAACTCAGGGTGTGAAACCAGAACCTACAAGAACCTTACATTCCAAAAACAAATACAAAACCAGAACCCCTATTATTTTTACAACCAAAAGCCTAAAAATTATTTAGAACCAAAAACCAAAATGATAACACTAGGCCACGTGCCCATCTCTTAGTGTTTCATTTGTTACAAATTTTAATATTTTGATTATGTAATTGTTATGATTTTATATACGTGGTAAGAATGTTTCATGCTTTAGAGTGCTACAATAGCATTTTCCTTCTCACTTTTATTTATTTTTTCATAATTTGTTAAAAATCTGAGATCGAAACCAAGCAAATTTAATTTTTGCAAAAACCAAAATATGTTTGCACACAAAACCCAGACACATATGTAAATGGGTAAATATTTTTTTTATTAGCAAAATCAAACCTCAAGTCTCGGTTTTCCAACTGACGCCTTTCCCTATCATTTCTACAGATAACCTTTAAACCAGGGGTGCTCAACCCCAGTCCTCAAGATCCCCCCCCCCCCCTCATGATTGGTCAGGTTTTCAGGGCATCCCTGCTGCAGCACAGGTGGCTCAATCATTCCCTGCTTCAGTACAGGTGGCTCCCAGCATAGGTAGCTCAACCAGAGGCCCAGTCTTTGACTTTGGCTTGAGGACTGAAGTTGAGTATCCGTGCTTTAAACCATGTCACTGCTATTGCTTCATTTTGGTCCCATTATAGGATTGCAATTCTAAAGAGAGGTTATGCAAAATGCAAAGTGTTAATGGTTTTGACCTTTTTTTTTTAACCCTTCCCCTGCCAGACTGGGCCTGCAACACAACATAAACCCTCTTGTAAAAATGCTAATTATATCCACAACTATTCTTTTTGTAGAGAAAATAGAAAACAGTTACACGGATAATAAACCGCAAATCCCAGCTGTCTTTTTTAGTTGCTGTAATAATTTGATTCCTTCCCTGGATAACCCAAAGCAAACCCAGCTGGTCACCAATTTATTCATTAGAAAAGGGGAAACATTCAGCTAAGATGCAGAATTTGAGCTCGAGAGGTTTACAGGAAATAGGCTGTGGATATACAGTACAGTATATTGCAAATATATATGTATGTAATGGGCTTGCGGCAGTAACTTAATTAAAGGGTAGAAACTGTATTTATTGTGAATAATGTTTATACTGTAAATGAAGAACACACGCAGAAAAAAATAAAGGCAAAAACTCCGGAGAACCACATGATGTCCGGCAGTTTTAAATACCAGGAAAATAATGTCCCTCCCTGTCCTGATAAAGGTCCATATGATGATCGAAACATTGATTATCACAGGAGAGAGAGAGAGAGAGAGAGAGAGAGAGAGAGAGAGAGAGAGAGAGAGAGAGAGAGAGAGAGAGAGAGAGAGAGATTCAGATATTCAGAGAGAGAGAGGGAGAGAGAGAGAGATATTCAGAGAGAGAGAGAGATATCCAGAGAGAGATATTCAGAGAGAGAGATATTCAAAGAGAGAGAGAGAGAGAGAGATTCACTAAGCAGTGATAACAGCACTTTATTGGCCATAAAAGGCATTTTTACTGCCCCCCCAAAAAAAGTGAAAAAAAAATATGTCCAATCAGGCAAAAAACAGCCAACGCGCCATTTTTGGCCAGTCAGCGCGATTCACTAAGCAGTGATAAGTGAATCGTACTTTAAAAGCGCGCCAGATTTTTGCACCAGCTAAAGGCTGGTGGAAAAGAGATGCAGACAGTCAGAAAAGCATTGTTTACATTTTTTCAGCACAGCATTGATACAATAGGCCGGCGGGGGTCCCCGTGTGATCCCCGCGGGGGTCCCTGTGTGATCCCCGCGGGAGTCTAGGGCCATTGGGTGGTCCCCGCGGACATCTGGGGCCCTCGGGTAGTCCCTGCAGGTGTCCGGGGGTCCCCGCTTGCCTTTCGTATCAATCCTGTGCCCAAAAAAAACACAACAGCCAATTCTTTTAAATAAATATCTAAATAAACTGCATCATTCAAAATCAAAAGTCAAAAAATAATCCAACATTAAAAAGCAAACACCAATTAAAACCCAGAGATAAACAATTTAAAACACTATAAAAATGCCAGCACACAAAATCCAAACACCAAATAGATAGCATAAGAATTAAAAAAACAAACTACCAAAATACATTTAAAATACATACAAGCATTTGCGAAAACAACCATTGCTTTTTACTGTATGTATGTATAGCCGTAAAGGGCCATACATAAATACATTTGTAATGAATGTGTGAAATAAAATGCAATCACAATAAAAATAAAATTAAAAAAACCTGTCAAAGAAAAATAACATATATTCAATTTTTTTCCTTACCTTTAGATATCTTCACCCTCGGATTCCCGTGGTCACCGCAAGCTCTCGAACCAATTCACGATCCCAAACAGCAACGAGCCACAAGTAAAAAAAAATTCAAAATCCTTTTCTTCTTTCTTTTTCTTCATCTGTAAAAAGGCGGATTCTTAGAAATCTGCCCGGATTATAGAAAATGACAGATTCTGATTTATCAGCTCTGATTTTTTTAGTACCTAATTCAATGGCAGATTTTTTTAAGCTGTGGTCGGATTTGATCTAAAATATATGAAAATTTGAAAATCTGTGAAAGGGATTTGGATCCATCTGTCTTGATAGAGAGGATTTGGCCCATGATTAAAGGGGTTATACCCCATTTGGCCACCCTCTACTCTCACCTGGGAAGCAAGGGGTTAACTGGACTGAGGTCCAGTAATGTGTTTTGCCTTGCTTCAATATTCAAATGTTTATTCCCCTGTGTAAATGTATTGTGTTATCCTGGTGTTTGCACTCACACATACACTAGGGTTGATGCGGGAGGGAAGGGGTTAATGTTAAAATAGTGATTATAGCCCTTTGTGTAATTTCCCCGCCTTTTCAGGCTCCATTTTGCAGCCGTCCATAGGTCACCATTGAGCCTCCATGCTTTCTAATGGCAGAAGTAACGGTTTTGGACCTGTTTTCCAGCGATGACCAGCAGGTGGCGTCGGAGAGGAAGAGCGGCGGTTTCCCATTGTAAGTCAATGGGCTCATTGACTTCAATGGAGATTCCTCAACGCCGGCCTCGAGGAACAGGTTGGCAGCCATCCAAACCGCAGACCGCAAAAGCGGATACAATGTCTTTTAAAAGAGTTTTATCACTACGGTCAAGTTCAACGACAATTGATGTGGGAATCTTGTGTTCTAGGGCCCCTGGGAATAAAGTTCTTTTTGTCCCTAACCCCTAGGAACCCCCACACACGATCCACACCGGGTCCGGGAATGAGGGACCCCCGAAAAGGGTCGAGCGGAGAATGAGGGTCGCACCATTGAATCTAATGGCGGCGGGCGCCATGCATTGTCAATGGCGGCGCCGGCCATTGATTCCAATGGGGAAAAGCCGCATGGCGAAAAAACGACTAAGTGTGAAATGTTGAAATGTGTAAGTCCATATCTCCGGTTCTGGAATGACCAGAGGGATGGGATCTGGGTGACATATAGCCAAGGTTCCGGTTTTAATGCATGCCCATTCCCAGCCCCCTCAGACCAACCAGACGGAGTGTGGACGAAGGTAAAGATTTGTGGATTTTCTCATAGACTTCAATGGCGGCGGTTCCTCCATTGAAAGTCTATGGCAGGAAACTCCATTGACTACAACGGCGGAGTTTCTCCATTGAAACCCATGGCGGCGGAGCCCGTTGTTTTCAATGGGGATTTAGTGAAACGCTGAGATTTCTTTTTAGCGGAAATTTTTATAATAAAATATGAAACGGTTTATGTGATATTTGTATAACTCCGGTTCCATAGGTTGTAGTGGGCTGAAATTTGGACCCTATAGTGTACCACTTCCGGGATTAAGGTCTGGAAAGTTTGGACCCGCTGGACCTACCAGAACCGGGTATTTTAATATGTGTAGGTATTAAAATGTATATGGGGTTTTGGGTCTGCTCTGAAAACTGCAGACTCCATCTGCTATGTTAGTAGGCAGGAAGAGCATCCTGCAAGAATTAACATAGCCCGGTGATCAAAGGCTAACTCCCCTAATTGTTTATACTGTGGGCAGGAACCAAGGAACTGAGTGTTTTTTAAGTGTGATACTTCACACTTACAATGGAAGGCAAAATCTGCTTCAAAGAGATTTTTGCTAGACAGCTCGGCGCCTTGAGTTTAAGAGAAGGGTTGAAATGGTATATAAGTCAGAGTCACCCCTTATTCAATTGTCCTTCATGTGTCTTCATGATCTGCATGTATTGCTGGGATATCAACTGAATTATGGAAGAAATGGCCCATCCTGTATCCTGATGGCTTTCTTGTCCTAACCTTTAAGTAAGTGTCCATATTTTGTCTGTTATTTGTATAATTCGTGTGTTCACCTTTTTCAAGGAATAAATTATATTTTATCATATCTAAGTCTCGTCCAGTTCAACCCAGTTATATTTGGTGGTGTATTATTATAGCCTGTCACAAAGCTCCCGTCACACCATCTCTACACGTAATAATGTTAATATATTTTTATTTAGCAATAAGGATGTTCACAAGTATTTTTCCGCATTAATTGAAAAGAACTAATGCATAAAGTATATACCTTTTCCCGTGGCCAGGGTTTGCCGGTAGAAATGGATCGCTGTAACACTGTCCCCTGGGAAAGATTTCATTTGTTTGCAATGCAGAAGCTGAGACTTCTTGCACCTTTACTTTTCCCGGAGCTATAGGAAATGTAACACCTGTCCTCTGATACCTGTACCCCTTACTTTAATATCCCTAACCGTAGCATGTATCCTAACCCGTTAACTCATAACCTTAACTCCTTAAACTAGCCTGTTAATCCCTTACCCTAATCCATTAACCCCTTACCCTAAAACCCCTAATCGGACCCCTCACATCAACCCTAAATACTAACACTAATCCCTCTAACCATTTACTTACCTTCGCGGTGAAACGGCTGGTGGCTAGCTGTCCCCTGCGGCTAATTAGGCCCAGCTAAATGCCTGCGGCTGATTGGCTGTGGTGCGATGACCGCCCCGAAACATCCCATTCCGTGCAGAAGTATTCAGCCCTTATCAATAATGTCACATTTTGTTGAATTACAAATAATGTATGCACAGTTTCTTTATTCTAAGCTACAATGCGGTAGTGGCAAAAATGAACTAAACTGTTATATGAGGGGGAGGTAAAATGTCAGCAAAAGGAATGTACAGAAAGATATGTACCGGTTGCATAAGTATTCAGCCCCTTAAATCAGTACTTGATAGAAGTAACTTTTGTAGCAATTACTGCTATGAGTCTTTTTGGATCGCTCTCTAGCTTGGCACTGGTGACATTTTTGCCCATTCTTTATGGAAAAATTGATCCAGTTCTAATAAGTTTGTTGGGGATCCTCATTGAGTGGCAATCTTCAAGTCTCGCCATAAATGTTTCATTGGGTTCAAGTCAGGCCATTGACTGGCCACTCAAAAACATTAATTCTCTTCTTGTTCAACCACTCCAGTGGGGCTTTGGCTTTGTGCTTCGGGTCATTGTGCTGCTGAAAGGTGAATTTCCTTTCAGAGTCTTGGCTCAACTCAAACAGGTTTTCCTTAAGGATTCTCCTGTACTCTTCACCATCCATTCTCCCCTCTATCCTGACGCGCTTCCCAGTCCCTGCTGAAGAGAAGCGTCCCCATAACATGATGTTGCCATCGCCATGATTAACCACAGTTAGCATTTAAATAAAGTAACACATTATTTATCCTCAGTTTTATCAAATGGGAATCATGACACAGAGCTGATTTCTACATCCCAACACACATCCAACAAAACAGCACACATTATATATGATGCACTATAGTAGTTGTATCTAAATGTATTAAATGTTTCTTAAATTATGAATCATTCAAAATGTTGGAGCAGATGTTCGATGGCCGAGTGCTTTCATTGTATTGTCACTCCAATATTTGTTGCAGGGACTGCACCATACAGTACATCATTTTTAATTGGTGGTAAGTACTTTCCACTGGCTACCATGAAAATAGCTTCACTATATATAGGTGTAGATCTAATTTAGATAAATAGACTTCAGCTTGGAAAGTGCCCCTTGGTTCATTCAGGTTCACCACCCCCGTCCCACCGCCCCCCTCCCGTTATGTGTCCTTGGCTTCTTAGTCAACCTCTTCCCAGTTCATTAGCAAAAGAGCCGGTTTGAAAACAAAGAGAAACTGAAATCTCTCCAGAGATACATGTGTCGCAGATGAATAATTGATTTGAAAGCTGGGGGCAAAGCTTGCATCTCATCTCCCAGAGGGTGAACGAACAGAACCCTTTTATCATGTCTAAAATAAAAGGTTAACCCATTCATAGCAAACCTGAAGGGGTTAGTAATTCCTCGTTGTAATAACCATTGAGGGCAGAATCGGGCAATACATTGCACTTGCCAACTATACGCCTTTATTATTATTAGTCCAGGCTTTGAAACAGTTGACGATAAGACTACTTCATTAACCCCATGCGCTGCCGGTGTTGCCCACAATGCATTGCTGTGAAGTGGATTACTGGCGAGTTTGGCAATGAATGGGACAATGCATCTTATATTACCATTTTCAGAGTACATTACTACAAGATAAAGTATTAGTATTGCATTTGCTGCACATCGTGCATTTTATTTGTAACCATATGGACGTTCATTACGGCGGCTTGTAAATGCAGATTAAAAAAAAAAAAAGAAAGACACTTTTTACAAAAATGAATAGAGTTATCCTTAACTGTCAAACAAAAAAATATATATTTTATGGCTCCGTGGATGACAAGTGCATTGATTTTATTATCATTTAAAGTGGCAATTAGTTAAAAGTTAATCAGAACAAAGGAGCCGGCGCTCTCATTCATCACTGTCGTTCCCATTATGCATTCCTGGCTCTGTGTTGTAGTTAAAACATTGTAGAGATTAGAGCGATAAGAATTGCATAACATTTACTTAACTTCAGTGTCCAAGCCACTGACAATACAATATGGGAAAAGTCAGATTGAAGCAGCAGTGCCACTTGCTTGGCCCCTTTTAATCATGCACTAGGGCAGGGGTGGCCAACCCGAGTCCTCAAGGGCCACCAACAGGTCGGGTTTAAAGGATATCCCTGCTTCAGCACAGGTGACTCAGTCAGTGGCTCAGTCTTCGACCATCGATATATATAATGGATATTCGGTAGCACATCCATAGTTAAGGCTTGATCGAGACTTCCTTTATAACCCCCTTTTTTAGTTGCACATACCTCTCAAAAATTCACCAATGTCATTTCCCAGAATCCCTGGCTGCAGTGGAAGTGCTGTATGCTTAGAGATAATGGTGACAAGCAGTGCCGTTCCCGCTCTTACCGGAAGTGCTGGGACTGAAAGTGACAGCGGAGGACGGACGGCGGTGAGATGGCAGAGACACTGAACCACTTAAACGGTTCTTTCTTCTGTACACATTATTATCTGATACATTGTAACTGTATATCTGTATGGGCCTCGCGTCTATCCATATAAACCATTTTTTAGATTGTCTTCACTATTGTACGTCTCTGTTTCTCTGAGATACATACTGCAACATATCACTCATAAGAACCTCTTGTGAGGCAAATCCTTTGCGTTCACTCCACAATCACCAATTTGGCCACGTGATGTGCCTTGCTATGATGTGCCGCTTTCCTACTTGGGAAATGTGAGTGCAAACCACCTACATATCTCCTATATAATTGTCCAAATAGGAACATATTGCACAATATTGTGTTGTTTTTATTTCTAGGGATGAAATCTGCGCTCCCCAAACGCTGAATATCTTCATCACATATACACACAGACTGACCAATACACATAAACTGATATATACACACTGACCTGCAGGAACCAACAGGAGGGGGTACAGAGAGCAGAGCAGAGGAGCAGAAAAGACCCCACCCCAGAGGAGCAGAAAAGACCCCACCCCAGAGGAGCAACAACCTGAGATCTGACTGCTCACCGGCGCCCTCTGTGGCCAAATTTGCAACACCAGGTTTCTCTCAATTCTTCAGAGCCGTTCTGTATAGGCTGCCGTCCAAATTTGTCAAATCAGACCAACCCAGAGGGCAATTGGCCTCCTGACCCCAGGCCAGCCCACCCCTGTGCATTCCCGCTTAAAAATGTATTAATATCATTTGCTTGATTCAATAAATATGTAAGTATGCTTGAAGCAAACATTGACATATTTTTTTTTGGTTTCTTTTAAAAATGTTTCTTCAGTACTCATCCCTCTTGTGACATCACAGACAAAAGGAGATGCTGGGAAAAGGACAGAGATTACCAGAACTCTGGGTGGGAAGTCAGAACCGTAAGCGGGGGTTGCAGACCTGTCTGGGACTATGTGAAGGTTCTTCCAAAAGCTATTTGTATTTGCTGCACACTGTACGGTGGAGGGATTTTGCCAATTTCTAATCCACCATAACTAATAACTTATATAATGTGTGGTTGAAACCTATTACAACTTCACATTGCAAAGCTACTATAACCATCCTCACACTGATAAGACCCAAAAGGTCAAAACAGCTGCCTGTGAGTAGGTTTACTGGCTATGCTAAAAAGTTGCGTAGTACAGTGCAGGCACATGCGTATAGGGGTCCGTGTTAAAGTGGATTTGAAGTACAAGGGGACACTGTGCTCATTTGCATGTCATTCCCAGAATCCCTGGCTGCAGTGGAAGCATTCTATGCTAAGGGATAACAGGGAAAGGCAGCGTTGCAGACCTGCCTGGGACATGGGAGCGTGCTCACAAGTGATATTTGTATTAACTGTACAGTCAAGGGTTTGAATCACTTTTTTTAGCCATCATTACTTGTATAATGTGTGGTTGAAACCAATCTGTCTGAAATGTTGGTAATACACGCATGCATGCAGAAGTTTTTAAGTGTTAAGTGGTACCTACCTCTGATGTTTGTGCCATTCAGATCATGAAATATGGCTATTGCTGGGGAGGAAAAGGAGAGACAGTGAGAGAAACCAATTTAGGAAAGGTACGTACAGTATACACGTCCAAATAGGTTAACCTCTTCCTCTCTCCCTCTCTCTCCCTCTCTCTCCCTCTCTGTCTCTCTCTCCCCAAAAAAAAATGTCATCAGGGTCGGGATGTGAGTAACGTCACCATTTAAATAATGTCACATTATTTAAGTAATAATCCCTGAAGAACAGGGCATTGCTGGCCAATAATGCCCTGGCTGGAAGAGTTGAAGGCCCGAGGCGAAGCCGAGGGACATTAACCCTGCCAGGGCATTATTGGCCAGTAATGCCCTGTTCTGAGGGGATTATTACTATTATAGGCTAAATGTAGGCTTATTTAATAAATAATAGACACTTTTGAATAGTTGAATAGATTTTTTTATTAAAATAAAATGGTAAATACATGAAACCACCTCTATATACTCTTACACTGCAGATATCTATATCCACACACTGCCGACCCCTCTGTGTACACACACACACACAGCAACACACACACACACACACACACACACACACACACACACACACACACACACACACACACACACACACACACACACACACACACACACACACACACACAAAACAGCACACCACACACAACACAGTGCCTCTACACACACACTGGAGCTCTAGACACACAACACAGCACCTCATCTACACAGCACCTCTACACACACAGCAGCAGCTCTACACACACAGCAGCTCTACACACACACAAACTCTGCTGCTACACACACATGCTACACCCATAAACACTGCTACTGACACACACACACAAACACACTGGAGCTCTATACACACACACACACACACACACACACACACACACACACACACACACACACACACACACACACACACACACACACACACACACACACACACACACACACACACACACAATCAGCTCTACACTCACACAAACTGCTGCTACACATACAACAGCACAACACACACACACACACACACACACACTGCAGCCACAATCAAAAATGCAGCCACTTATTAAACTTTGCACTCTCCCCCCCCAGGTCTACACACAACACAGCACAACACAGCACCTCTACACCCCCCTCTCCCCCCACACACACAACACTGCACCTCTATACACAACACACTTCTTTGCAGTCTCTCCCCCCCCCCCCCCCAATTCAACTGAATCTGCTCAGAAAATCTCAGTCAGCTCGGGAGGGGGAGGAGTCAAATCGTGGCTGATACTTTTTGACCAATCCCCTGCCATTTCTCAGAGCTTTTACTTAATTCAAACCAATCCCCTGCCCGTCTCAGCTGTTCTGAAAGCTGATTGGCTGGAAATAAACAGTTTGAAAACTGCATTTTGCAAGCTGCTGAAATTCAGGGCATTACTGTGGATAATGCCCGGAATTTTAACCAATCAGAGAGCAGGGTTTTCAATAATGCCCTGAATTTTACTGCTTTAGCCTATAATTGAAGTTAATGCAGCATTTTCTCAATAGAACTGTCGTTAACCCTATGCTAATGAGCTCAATTACAGACGTTATTTTTTCATGTAATTATATAAGAATAAAGGCATTACCCCAGGGTAGCATCACTTTGAATGCCTGGATTTATCAGCTCTTAGTGAACCCAGCAATAAAAATACTGACTTTTTTTCAAATACCCTTTTAATGTTTTTATTGATTTGAGGGGGTGAAGCACATTGGTAAATAGTTTGTGATTTAAGATGTATGCTTCTTTGCCTTCTCTGCCTTTTGCATCTCATGGAAGGCAAAAGTTTCACCACCCTGACATCTCTGAATAAGCCCCAGCCTCTGAAGTGATCCCAAGCTCCTCTCAACGGAGAGCGATGCTCAGCCTCAGAGACAGTAGTAAGGAAGAGCTGTTGTGTGCTGCATTGAGAAGAGAAAAAAGCAGCAGAAAATTAAGCGAAGATGAATTAAGGGCCTTAGTTACTAAACTGTGCTATATAACAGATCCTATGGCCCGTTCAAATCAATGATCTGTAAAGTGTTTACCAACACTACACGGATGTCGTTGGCAGAGCCCGACTTAGTCAATATGCCTGTAAATATCTGGATAGTATAATTTAATTAAGATTTTGATAGGTAAAAAAAGTAGCAAAATCTGTCCATTAAAAACCACTCAAGATGTAATTTTCACAGTTTCCACAAGCTTGTTCCCTCCAGGCTGTCACATGCTTGGCTGGTCAGGATGCTTATTTCAGCAGGATAGAGCTGTAGGATATCACAGCACCGACTTTGCTCATTTACACCTCCACACTTAGAATCTTCAGAGAGACTGGAGCAGTTTGGGGACTGGTGGGGGGTATGTGGACATACTCTTGTGGCTTTTCTCCTACTACTGCAGTTTGCCAGCTTCAGTATGTTGCTATTCCCTGGCACTGCATTTCCTTAACCCAGGTTTAGCTAAAGTGACTTGACAAAGGAGAAGTTAAAAGTTACAGTCTTGATATGTCCACTTTCATACCCATGTCCAGGGTGGGAAGGGTGGGATCCATTGACGTAGATCAGGGGTGCGCCAACTAGTCGCTCTGCACCCCCCCAGTTTGCGCACCGCTGACGTAGATGCTCACTTACATTTTCTTTGTTGCATTTACTCTTTTCTTATGGTTGCAAAAAATAATCAGAATATGAGCTTCAATGGAACTTTTTTTGCAGTAACATGTGTTGCCTTTTTTCATACTAATTATTCAAATTCTGGATTTGTTAATGTTTCCACTTGATTTGAGTAGTTTAATACCACAGCTGATGCATTTATAAAGTGCTAAAGTACAGCAAAGTGCGATATAGTAAAGTGCGAGAATAGAGCAAACTGTATTCTGTATTCTATAAACATGTATTTCTCACTGTAATGTTGTTTTATAAATCTGTTCTTGCTAGCGTGTACTGGTTTTCTGCTGCTTATTAGAAAGCAATATTTAGACGCATACATTTATAACCACTACTTTAGTCCACTTTTTTTTGCACTCATTGTGAAGAAACGATGTGGAGTGAAGTGAACTAAATATGATCGGAAATTCAAAATGAAAGGTGGCAGATTTACGGATGTACCTAATTTCGGTGTTAGTAATGACATTATTACATCTAATGATGTGTGAATAATTCAATAGAGAATGTGAATCAAATGTTGTCACTTCATTGAAGCTGAAATAAATCAGAATGGAATTGGATTTAGGTGATTTTGAGATTTTTATCAGTAAATCATAACAAAGTAATTAAACTTTAATTCTAATTTTAAAATAAACACCACCCCCTCAACTCCCAAACACCATGACTATTACAAGATGCATTGCTAAAATGCTTAAACACCATGATATTATTGTCCTACTAATTTGTAGAGGTGTCTGTGCATTTATTTCTCAGACAGGTCTGCAACCCTGTTTTTACCCATTATCACTTAGCAAACAGTGCTTCCACTGCAGCCAGGGATTCTGGGTAATGACATGCAAATGAGCCCAATGTGTCATTCTTTACTTCTTATCCATTTTAACATGGTCCCCTATAAGCTTATGCTTGCCGTATTATGCAGCTTTAAAGCACAGCCAAGGTTAAAGAAGTAACCATAAATCATAGAACATTAGTTGATCATCTTTGTATGTTAAAGGTTAAAGCTGATGTATCAAGCATCAATCTGCTCAATTTTACAGTAAATATATGAATTATTGTATGCTTCTTTTGGATCCACATTGGTCTGACAATTCAAGAGAATGTAAGACATACATACATACATACATACATACATACATACATACATACATACATACATACATACATACATACATACATACACCAACTTTGTCCTTTCAGGGCAGCCCCAAAAGGAGCCAGGGGCGATCCAGTCAGTAATAATGACCTCACTTTCAATAGCAGGTTTGACAGCAGGTAACTTGTAACAGGCTTTACCCGTGCTAGTATCTTGGAGTAACTTGGAGCTTGCCTCTGAAGCCCAACACTTGAGGACCTCCAGGGTCTTCTGCCCGGTTACTGGAGGGGAAAGCAGATGTTCATGGAATGCTCCTTTCAAGTCATTTGATACTGGATTGCTGAATTACTATTGCAAGTGGTATTGAAAAAGGGCTATTGGTTTTCTAGTATTCTCATTTGCCCAACTAGCTGTTGTTATTATTATTATTATTATGATTATTATTAACCTTTATTTGTAAAGTGCCAACATATTTTGTAGTGCGGTACAATAGGGGCACATCAATGACATAAAGAGAATGAGATACAAGTAAGGAAAGACCAGCGCAAACAGATACAGGAGGCAACGAGGGCCTTGCAAACAGATACAGGAGGCAATGAGGGCCCTGCAAACAGATACAGGAGGCAATGAGGGCCCTGCAAACAGATACAGGAGGCAATGAGGGCCCTGCAAACAGATACAGGAGGCAATGAGGGGCCTGCAAACAGATACAGGAGGCAATGAGGTCCCTGCAAACAGATACAGGAGGCAATGAGGTCCCTGCAAACAGATACAGGAGGCAATGAGGGCCCTGCAAACAGGTACAGGAGGCAATGAGGGTCCAGAAACAGATACAGGAGGCAATGAGGGCCCTGCAAACAGATACATGAGGCAATGAGGGCCCCGCAAACAGATACAGGAGGCAATGAGGGCCCCGCAAACAGATACAGGAGGCAATGTGGGCCCTGCAAACAGATACAGGAGGCAATGAGGTCCCTGCAAACTGATACCGGAGGCAATGAGGGCCCTGCAAACAGGTATAGGAGGCAATAAGGGCCCTACAAACAGGTATAGGAGGCAATGAGGACCCTGCAAATAGCTTTTCAATGGCCCTCATTTATTTGATGTAGCCCAGGCGTACTCAACTCCAGTCCTCCAGCTCCCCCAACAGGTCAGGTTTTCAGGATATCCCTGCTTCAGCACAGGTGGCTCAATCCAAGGCTCAGTCTTTCACTGAGCCTCTGATTGACGCACCTGTGCTGATGCTAGGGTATCCTGAAAACCTGACCTGTTGGGGGGGTTGAGGATTGGAGTTTTCCACCCCTGTTATAGACTTAAGAATTAGGAGTGTAATGCCTGATAGTCAGCTCCCTTTTGATTAGAATACAGAAGGGTGAATCAGACATAAAGAAATACACCTTCTGTTTTGAACTTGGATAAATTATGTAGACCCTATACAATCCTGTTTGCTGTCATAAGTTAAATGATGGTGAATTCCCACTTAGCAATGTCACAGTAAAAGTACTCTACTATTGGAACCAGTGACTGTTGCACCCGATCATGATCTCCAAGAGACTACCCAGGCGGAGGCTCACAAAAGTCAAAGTGAGATACCCTCATATGATCAGTTACGGGCACCCCACTATGGGTCTCAGCAAACAGCTAACACTCAGCTGGCCTCGGGTATTACTGTGGTTGTTATGTTGTGTACCAAATCATATAAAGGAATATGTTAAGTTGTACATATTATGCACTGCATTTGTATTGTATAACTATATGCACTGTGATGCTGTCCTCCAAGCGGGATTGTTGGTATTTCCACCAGGGGGAGAGTGTAGCAGGGTCCCCCCTGGTCCCCCTTACCCTCGCTCTGGTGGGGGCTGCTGCATGGGTGAACGTGTCACAGGGGGCTGCTGGCGGCGTCGGAGGCACAACGCCGCCATCTTGGAAGTGCACGCGCATGCGCGGAGGCTCGCGCATGAGCAGTAGCGGCGCGGTGGCCATTACACAGATAGCAGAATGGCAGGGGTGGCGTGCCATAGTGCAGGGACCTTCCAAAGTTGCTCATGCGCAGTTGCATGCAGCGGCGGCCCTTATAAGTTTGCGCATTCGCAGTGCAGATCGCGCACGCGGCCCCAATGTTAATGAGGCCCCTGGGGAACTACAACTCCCAGCAGCCCAGGGGCTGGAGCACATGTGATGCAACAGCAGCCAATAGGGCTTACAGATTCCCCTGAAGGGAAAGATACATTGTTGTGCACAAGCAGCAGGAAGTTAGTTGGAGCTGGGTCACAGACAAGGGAGGGTGAGTATGTGTAGGGAGCAAGTGGCTCATGCACTAGGCCAGACATCCCCCTTAGGCCCCAGCTAGGCCCCAACTCACGTCAGCTTGTGGTTGCTGCAGGGATCTCCCTTAGATAGGGACAGGGTCCTGTAGAACCTAGACAAGTGAGGGTCCAGCCAGGAAACGTAAATATCCTGGCCACTGCTGTCAAGGTGAAACATCCTCTGCAGTAACAGAGGCAGAGACATTCTTAAGGTTGATCACTCCATGCGGGAGCCACCCGCCGTTGAGGCGGAGGCATCTTGGATCATCTCCTGGAGCAAGGGATTCCAAGTCAAGCATCTGCGTGCCCGGGTGTGGACACATCCGGCAGGTACAGTCAAGTCACCAAGTGCACCACAATACCGGTTTACACAGGCATTGATCACACTTATAGTTGTGGGACTCTGGGTACACGGTGTTGGGTGGGAATAAGGTGTGGGCTTAAGGTTCGGCAAGACGACGTGTAGTTGTGCCTATTAGTGTCATAGAAGGACACTGTCATATTGTTTATGTATGTTGTATTGTGTTATCTGCCCCTATAGTAAACTGTTTATATATACTATGGTGTATGTGGTTACTATATGCGGGTCCTGTGTCAGGGGTCATTCTACCTTAGAATCTTACACAGGTGGAGGTGCTTTTAATGCAAGATCATAATGTGCCAGTAAAATAATGAAAAAGTGATATGTTTGTAATTGTAGTGGCTGGTAAAAGTGCACAGATGTACCAGAGATTTGACATAATCTCTATGTTATCTTCAAGCGCATTGTGTACATTCCTGAGACTGCTCTGGCTAGCAGACAAAAGGGTACAGGAAGGACACTCTCCAATCCCTTACAAATGTAAAAAATGTATGAGAATTAAAATCTGATGTAATTCACAAGGATAAAACATATAGCCTTGAAGGCAAAATGAGATGTGTGTAACAGTACCAGATATGACAGTTTGTCTGTATTGTATATGTTCAGATATTTGTGTCCCTCTCAAAGGTTAAAATGAGCCCTGTTAAGACAGATGTCCAGACGGACATAAAATCATAAGAATGCAATGGTGAGGGTAGCATGATTCTAGGGGTTATACGGAGAGAGTTATAAGGTATTTTATACTCTCAGATTCATTTGCATTTGAAATCATTCTCTCTGAGCTATAAATGTCACAAAAGATTGATGAGTGGGATATAAGACACATTCCCAAAAGGTTGTCCTGTCCTTGTCACATGGGCACAGCTTTGAGCATTAAAAAAAATGCATTTTGGTGTCAACTGTAGAATTTAACAGAGGGATGTTATACCAAATAATACGGGAATTCTCCTATGTCAAACTCACAACCTGTTCAGGAGCCTACTGTGACAAACGGCTTACTCCGGGGCTCCGCCGTCTGTCCGGGACTGTTAGAACACGGTCTTTTAGGGTAGGTTAAATGATGAGACGTCACGTACTGTTCCTTTAAACAGGCTATGCCTGGTTTATTCAGTCCCAGGCACTGAGACTGCCACAGTTTAAACAGAAAACAAAGCCAAACAAAAAGCTGCTCGTCTGAGCGATAACTTAAACTTAGATGTCCCTGACTCAGAGTTGGAAGTGGCTTGTCCACTTCCACCAACAAAATAAGTACCTTTGCAGTCTTTAGACAAACTAACAGAATGAATGAAGCGATTTGGGAAAGAGGCTTTCTCACCCCTCTGCAGTTCAGCAGCCTTCCAGGCTCTTGGGCGGGGCTCAGAGGAAACAGGAAACAGGTCTTATATACCTGAACTCTAATCAGCATGACAGGTGACAGAAAACAGGCAGCAGACAAACTGTGGAATGGAGTGCCTGTACCACGAGGCTGCCCTGTTCAGCTTAGACAGGACAGAAACTGTTTAGTATCCTGGGAGCCCTGTATATGGAGTTTATTACCAACCCCTGGTTTCTGTCACATATCCTCCCCCCCAGCTCAGACCTCGAGGGGTGAGCGACCATGGATATTAGGGAGTGCATCCTTGACAACCCGTCGGCATTGCCATGTTTGTGCCCCGACCTGTGTTCCACAGAAAATTTAAAGGGCTGTAGGCTTAGGAACCACCTGGTCACCCTAGCGTTCTTCTCCCTATTTTGACACATCCAGGTAAGGGGTGCATGATCTGTGACCAATCGGAACTTTCTCCCCAACAGATAATACTTGAGTGTCTCTACAGCCCACTTTATTGCGAGACACTCTTTCTCGACTATGGAGTAATTTTTCTCCTGGGGATTTAGTTTCCTACTTAAATAAAGGATGGGGTGCTCCTCCCCTTGAGACTCCTGGGAGAGTACCGCCCCCAGCCCTACCTCAGATGCGTCGGTTTGGACTACGAACTCTTTGGAGAAGTCAGGTGTGACCAACACTGGTTGGGCACAGAGAGCTTCTTTCAGGCTTCTAAAGGCCTGTTCGGCTTCGGGGGACCACTTTACCATTAGCGGTCCTCTTGCTTTTGTGAGGTCGGTTAGTGGGGTTGCCTTAGTTGCAAAATTGGGAATAAACCTCCTATAGTAGCCAATTAACCCCAAAAAGGTCCTTACTTGTTTTTTTGTGACTGGCCTTGGCCAATTTTGTATCGCCTCTACTTTGAGTGTTTGTGGTTTGAGTAACCCTCTACCAATAGAATACCCCAGATACTTGGCCTCCTCCAGACCAATAGTGCATTTAGCGGGGTTAGCAGTTAGTCCAGCAGACCGAACTGCGTCGAGCACAGCTTGGACCTTTGGAAGGTGGGACTGCCAATCTTCACTATGGATTACCACATCATCCAGGTAGGCGGCAGCGTACCGAACATGTGGTTTTAAAATTTTATCCATCATTCTTTGGAATGTGGCGGGAGCTCCATGTAAGCCAAAAGGCAGCACCTTATATTGAAAGAGGCCGTCTGGGGTTGAGAAGGCTGTTTTTTCTTTTGCCCTTTCTGTGAGGGGAACCTGCCAGTACCCTTTTGTTAGGTCTAGGGTTGTGAGATATCGGGCTTTGCCCAGTCTCTCTACAAGTTCATCCACCCTGGGCATAGGATAAGTATCAAATTTTGACACCGCGTTTAGTTTCCGGTAGTCATTACAAAACCTTGTTGTACCGTCTGGCTTTGGGACTAAAACTATAGGGCTGTTCCACCCACTTTGGGATTCCTCAATTACGCCTAGTTTTAGCATTTTTTTAACCTCTAAACTTATAGCCTCTCTCTTGGCCTCTGGGATTCGGTACGGTTTAAGGTTAACTCGGACCCCCGGTTCAGAGACTATGTCATGTTTAATTACGTTAGTTTTACCTGGCTGTGTAGAGAAGATTTCTTTGTTCCTTCTCACTAAACTCTGGACCTCTCGTTTCTGATGCACGGACAGTGTTTCAGCTATGCTAACCTCTGGGTCAGTTTCTTGATTCTCTGACGGACCTGGGGGTACTAGGGTTAACAAGACCTCTCTATCTTTCCAGGGCTTGAGTAGGTTTATATGGTAAATTTGCTCAGGTTTCCTCCTACCTGGCTGCCTTACCCTATAATTTACTTCTCCCACTCTTTCCAAGACCTCATATGGCCCATGCCATTTAGCAAGGAATTTACTCTCCACGGTGGGAACCAGAACTAGTACCCTATCACCTGGGAAAAAAAATTCTGACCCTAGCACCCTTATTATACGTATTCCTTTGTGCTTCTTGAGCTTTCTCCATGTGTTCTCTCACTATGGGTAGGACTGCAGCAATGCGGTCCTGCATTTGGGCAACATGCTCTATTACACTTCTGTAAGGGGTAACCTCGTGTTCCCAAGTTTCTTTGGCTATATCCAGTAAGCCCCTTGGATGTCGGCCATACAATAGTTCGAACGGGGAGAAGCCTGTGGATGACTGGGGAACTTCCCTAATGGCAAATAACAGGTATGGTAACAAACAGTCCCAGTTTTTCCCATCCTTATCGACCGCCCGGCGTAACATGCTCTTTAAGGTTTTATTGAACCTTTCCACTAAACCATCTGTTTGTGGATGATAGACTGAGGTTCTGAGATGCTTTGAACGGGGCGGTGATCTGACATTCTGGGCATGAGGAACAATAGTTTGTAATTTCTGCCAGAACCCCAGGCCAATAAAAGCTTCGGAGAACCTTTTCTTTTGTCTTTTCCACCCCTAGGTGTCCCCCCAATGGATGACTATGTGCGAGGTGTAATACTACGTTACGGAATGTCCGTGGTACCAACAATTGTTTAGTTGTAACTGATTTTCTTTTATCAACCCGATATACTAGGTCGTTCTCTACCTCGAAGTAGGGGTAAGCAAGTGACCTATCTGGTTGGCCATGAGTACTATTCTGGTCCCGTATATTTCCCCTTGCTACCGCTAATGTGGGGTCCTCCCACTGGGCCTTCTTAAAACTCCCAGGACTGACCTCTAGGTCAGCGAGGGTCTTATCCTGTACTGGGGTGGTAAGTGCCTGATCAACATCTTGATTTGGGGTATTCCCTACCAAAGTAGTGATGGGGAAGGGAATTTCACAGCACTCCTCCTTTTCCCCCTTCTTATTTGGGCCCTCGTCAACCTCCATTTCTGAAAAAGGGAAAGGATTTGTTTCTTCTAACACTTCGTTATGGTCTGCTATTGAACTCTGGGCGCTATTCTGAGCTGGGGACCACATTTTTAGAAAATGGGGAAAGTCGGTCCCTATTAACACATCATGTGCCAGTTTGGGTACAACACCCACCTTGAAATCTAAAGAACCAAATTCTGTTTCAAAAAAAACATCAACAGTGGAATATTCATGATTATCCCCATGTATACAACAAATTGCCACTCTTTGTGAACTGTTTACCTGTTTCTTCTTAATGGGCAATAGGTATTCGGACACTAGTGTGACCATACTCCCAGAGTCAAGAAGTGCCCGAACCCTCTTACCATTAACCTTTACAAATGCGCACAGATGGTTATTCAAGGGGTCCTCTGGGCTAGGGCCCATACATTGGGACAACAGCGAATAAGGTTCCACGCTGTTGCATTGCATGGGCTCATCATTTAGTGGGCAGATTTTTTCTGTGTGGCCCCTCTCATGACAATTTACACATTTAGGTACATAGTCTGTGTCCCACTTAGAGCCTTTTCCCGGCTCCCCATGTTGGCTATTGCCCTTAGTGTGCGAACCACTGTTGCTGGAGCGGCGTGAAGGTGGTCGCCGCTCTTCAGCGCCCCTTAACCCCGGTACCCTTTTACCGTCTCTGGAAGAGTCCTGGAACCTCGGATAGTGGGGTTGCTCCACGACTGTGGGTTGCGGGTGCTCTTCTGCTGCACTGTACCTTTCTACAAGGGCCACAAGCTCATCCGCATTGTGGGGGTCACTCCGACTGACCCAACGGCGTAAGGCAGAGGGAAGTTTCCTCAAGAACTGGTCCATGACCAACCGTTCCACGATGTGGCTTGCTGAGTTGATCTCGGGTTGTAGCCACTTCCGGGCGAGGTGGATGAGGTCATACATCTGGCTTCGGGTGGCTTTATCCATCGTGAAGGACCATGCGTGAAACCTTTGGGCACGAACAGCCGTGGTTACGCCGAGGCGGGCGAGGATCTCGAACTTCAATTTTGCATAGACGTTAGCTTCGGCTGGCTCTAGATCAAAGTAAGCCTTCTGGGGTTCGCCGCTTAGGAAGGGTGCGATTAGACCAGCCCACTCAGCTTCTGGCCATCCCTCTCTCTGTGCCGTGCGTTCAAACGTGAGAAGATAGGCTTCCACATCATCCGAGGGTCCCATCTTCTGAAGGTAGTGGCTTGCCCTGGTCATTTTCGGAACTGGGGCTGCCTCTGCCAGTGGAAGGTTACTGATAGTCCCCCTCAGGATCTCGAGTTCCTGCTGTAAGCCCTGAGCGAACCGCTTTTGCTCCTCTCTCAGCAGGCGGTTTGTCTCTTGCTGGTTTGCATTAGTCTCTTGCTGGGCTATTAACAGCTGTCGCTGGGTTTCACTCGCCTGTTGCTGGGCTTCATTCGCGTCTTTCTGGACAGCGACATTGCGTACCAGCGCACTCACCACGTCTTCCATCTTGTTTGGAGAGAGAGAAAAAAAAAAACCTTCTTTTTTTTTTTTTTTTTTTTTTTTTTTTAAAGTTCTTTAACCCCCAGACCTTTCAGTGTTCTGCCCGCATTCTCCACCATATGTGACAAACGGCTTACTCCGGGGCTCCGCCGTCTGTCCGGGACTGTTAGAACACGGTCTTTTAGGGTAGGTTAAATGATGAGACGTCACGTACTGTTCCTTTAAACAGGCTATGCCTGGTTTATTCAGTCCCAGGCACTGAGACTGCCACAGTTTAAACAGAAAACAAAGCCAAACAAAAAGCTGCTCGTCTGAGCGATAACTTAAACTTAGATGTCCCTGACTCAGAGTTGGAAGTGGCTTGTCCACTTCCACCAACAAAATAAGTACCTTTGCAGTCTTTAGACAAACTAACAGAATGAATGAAGCGATTTGGGAAAGAGGCTTTCTCACCCCTCTGCAGTTCAGCAGCCTTCCAGGCTCTTGGGCGGGGCTCAGAGGAAACAGGAAACAGGTCTTATATACCTGAACTCTAATCAGCATGACAGGTGACAGAAAACAGGCAGCAGACAAACTGTGGAATGGAGTGCCTGTACCACGAGGCTGCCCTGTTCAGCTTAGACAGGACAGAAACTGTTTAGTATCCTGGGAGCCCTGTATATGGAGTTTATTACCAACCCCTGGTTTCTGTCACACTACGTATTAGACTTTCTACTTTTATTATTTTATGAAACTCTCTGCATTTATATACTGTCTGTATTTGTAACATTCCTTTTCTGTAAGCAATCACTGTACCCTTTTCATATATTCAATCTAAAATGTAATAAGCACCGTCTTTGGGCTCTAACTGAACCTAGTACCTTTGAGAAGAGATTAACCGCAGTTTCGGACACATTTTGCGGCATTGGTTTTTTGTGTTAAGTACATTTTTTTTTTTTTTTTTTGTAAAAAATGGACCAGGGACTCCTGTGGGCATGTCCACAAATTATTTTTGGTGGTGGAAGCATAATTAAAGTGGTGTTTTTTGAGGAGATATTGCTCATTTTTAGGGCCCTGCAGGGGGGTGAGTCAGCTGGATAGCTGGATGTATTAACCCCTGTCACACACACAGTCACGTGTATCTAGGCGTGTCGTTCATAACAATAGCCCTAACAATATTTGTTTTTGGATCTCACTTATTTAATAGAATTTCCCTGTGTAGTAGATAGACCATCTGGATCTTAACCATTTTAATAGCGCTGACATCTTCTCCAGCAATGGGAAAGGTCTTCACCGCATGGTAACGAGGGACCAAAGTAAAAACAAGTTTAAACTAACCCGTCTTGCTGAGAATCACTTCATATTTGTTTGCCTTTCTCTGGATCAAAATACTGTAAATACAAATCTAGGAGAAGTATTTGCCGTCTAAATTTAGCATAGGCTGAACTATATGGATATTTGTCTTTTTTACATCGTGTACTACGATGTAACTCTGTAACATTGTACAAGGCCACAGACAGATTTCCTGGAGCCCAGGACAATACCTTTGCCCGCCCCCCTCCCAGCCATGCGAGCCCTCCCGTTTCACACCTGTATTTCTCACCAGTCTCTGTCTCTCACTCTCCCCTCCCTCTCTTCTCTCCCCCCTTCGCTATCGTGCAATTATCCCCTCTCACTCAATCCCTTGTTTCCTCAAACTCATCTCCCCCTTCCTCTCCTGGTCACACACACTCAATTCCCCCCAATACCCATAACATCCCCCCTCTCACACTGCCCACAGAACCCCCTCACCTACACAAACAATACACACTGAATACAAAACTTCAAATACAGACACCACTACCCTCCCTATATAGAGATACCACTACACCCCCCAAATACAATTTCCCCTCCAAAAATACAAGACCCCCCACAAATACACTCGCCACTCCAGCACTACAAATACACTTACCAACCCCTCACCCACACAAATACACTTACTCCCCCATAAATACACTTACCACCCCCCAACCCCAAATACATTTACTACCACCCTTGCCACAAATACACTTACTCCCCCATAAATACACTTACCACCTCTCTGCCCACCAAATACACTTACCAACCCCTCACCCACACAAATACACGTACTCCCCCATAAATACACTTACCACCTCCTACCCCCAAATACATTTACTACCTCCCTTGCCACAAATACACTTACTCCCCCATAAATACACTTACCACCTCTCTGCCCCCCCCAAATACACTTACCACCAACCCCACATCCCATAAATACACTTACCACCTCTCTGCCCTCAAATACACTTACCAACCCCTCATCCACACAAATACACTTACTCCCCCATAAATGCACATACCACCCCCCTGCCCCCCAAATATATTTACTATCACCCCTGCCACAAATACACTTACTCCCCCATAAATACACTTACCACCTCTCTGGCCCCCAAATACACTCACCACCAACCCCACACCCCAGAAAAACACTTACCAACTCATCTGCCTCCAAATAAACTTACTGTACCTCTGGTTGCCACAGCTGGGCCCCGGCTCTCCTCAGCTGCTGCCTCGTCCCATGCTGGGCCTCTCTCTCTTCAACTGGTGCATGCCAGAAGCTGGGTGCACCCGGAGTGAGAGGCCCGGCGTGGGACGAGGCAGCAGCTGGGGTGAGCCGGGGCCCGGGAGCAGCAACCAGAGGCCGGACCAAACGTCCAGTGCCAGCCCGCTGGCCAGGCCCCCTGCAGACACCGGGCTCGGCTCCCCCCATTCTGACAGTCTTGACTGTGTACAGTAACTGTTCAACTATGTACAGTAACCATGCAACTATGTTGTAGCATTACTTTTTAGAAGGGGTTAATCCCACTTTCAACTCCCCCCTCCCACCCCCCACCAGTAAGCTGTTCTGTTCCCTTTAGCAGAAAAGATGCTTATTCTATCTGACATCTTGATCTCTGTGCTAGACCACCCTTTATTTTGGCAGGGATATTTGCTCTGTGCCATTATAAGAAAGCTATAAAATAAATGTAAACTTCAGTGTCATAAAACCTATGTCAGTAATGACGTCTAAAGTCAACAGCTCATGAAAATATAATCACTTTAGCAGTCTGAAATTCACATTGTTTGTTATAAAAGAAACTGACCTTTTAAAGAATGTTATGAAAAATCAGACATTCCGACACCTTTCAACTTGTATTTAATATTTGTTCTGTCAATCTTCCTTCTACACTTTATAATAAAGGGCATTATAAGATATGTCAGAAGCAATGTGAAACTCCGTGGATCATTAGCAAATGCAGACATAATGTACCGGAGCGATTTCCTGTATTTAGCAACACCATAAGGCTTCTGTATTTATTTATTTATAACACCATTTATATGGCGCCTCCCCGGGCGCTGTACAATAGTTAGTAAAACAAAAGTGGGGTTATATATGGAACATTTCATGTGATGGGCATAGAGTCATTGTTAGTATGTCTTTGTGGTGGTCCTGGGGGGGAACATTATGGTCAGGTCATGGGTTAGATCAGGGGTGCGCAAACTAGGGGATGCACAAGATTTTTAAAGGGTGGCGCCGGGAGAGGAGGATGGCGAGAGCAGTGAAGGGACGTGGCAGAGGAGGATCGCGTCAGGAGAAGAAGACAGGGGACCACCAGAGCGGAGCAGGGTGGCAAAGAGGACGACAGCGGGAGAAGAAGATGGAGGACCGCTGGAGCAGGGCAGCAGAGGAGTTGGACGGCGGAAACGAAGCAGGGTGGGAGCAAATACATATACAAAATGCTAAATCCCCGGCGCTAGTGAGTTAAAGTCCACAGTACCATATTCCAATAGACAGTCCTTGATAGAAAAGGCAGTCGTGGCAATGGGTGGGTTAACCAATAAAGTTCTGAATAGCTTGGATGATCTTCAGAATGTGATCCAGATGTTCTCTGTAATGAAACAACAAAGACACACCAATTGCGCAGTATATAAGGAACAACAGCCCTAACTAAGATGGGAAAAACCCAAACTTACAAGATAGAATCTTGTTTGTTCAAGGGAGAGAATCTGTGCTGCGCTGCGTGTCCACCTCGATATCCACGAACCCCACGTGGTTAAACGGGGTGATCTCTCTTGTGTTTGATGGCGCCCTCATGGATCCAGCATAAGCCGCCGCAACAAGCGTGCAGAGAAATAAAACACAGCCTAGTGTAATACGTAATTACACTTTATTACATTTAAAAACAAACATACTACCAACACTTACAATTTGTATTGGTAAAAGGTACAGCCAACGGATGCCGTCCGCAGCCTGCTTTCACTCTGGCTAAGCGAGGGACCCACACAGTCGTGCACAACTCGCCGATTGATGACGTCAGCAGCGCGGGTCACTCACGAGCACCGGATGGGCTCAGCAGTGGATTGGCACACACGTGGGATACAAAGCTCCTCCACCCTACGTGTTTTGTGACGTTATGTCACTTCCGCAGGGGATATTGGAGCTTAGTGAATGAACTATTTAAATACAAAGTATAATTGATAGACTCGCCCACTAATGGGTTTGTGTACCATGATTGACAGATCACTAAGGACACAAGCTAGCTAACGACATAACAAGAAAGCTGCTGGGTTTAGGTGTACCTCAGCTGACATACCAGTCATTAAAAATCCCATAAAACAAATAAAAAACAATAAAAAGATAATGTGGTGGTTACTGAACCCAGTATAAATGAAAAATGAAAATATTCAAAACCATACATCCTGATTACTTTAAGGATCTTTCAAAAAAAGCTGCCAAATCGAAGTCTATATTGAGGCCAAAGGGAGACACAGTTTTAAGGAAATATATCCAATAACTTTCTCGCTTGGATATAATGTCAAGTCTGTCTCCCCCACGCCAATTTGACTTCGGATTGTCAATGCCCATACAGATTAGGCCCTCAGGACTCTGGTTGTGTTTTAATCTAAAATGATTAGAGACACTATGGGTCTCGAGACCCCTTTTAATATTATATACATGCTCAGCGAAACGCCGTTTTAGGGGTCTCCCAGTGCGGCCAATATACTGCAACCTGCATGGGCATTGTAATAGATACACGCAGAAATCAGTCTTGCAATTAATAAAGGTCTCTATATCATAGCTGATTCCAGTGACGTTGGATTTAAAACATTTGCTTTTGACGCTATGTTTACATCCAACACACTTTGAACAAACATAATACCCCTTTAGGCCACTAAGCCAGGTGACATGGCGGTCTCTAAGATTATCAAAAGGGCAACTAGGGGACAGCTGGGATTTTAAATTCCTGGCCTGTTTGTAGACTATTTTGGGTTTGTCTGGAAGGTAATTTTTGAGAATTGGGTCCCTTTGAAGGATACCCCAATGCTTCTTAAAAACCTGTGATATGATGGAAGCCAAACCACTGTACTGGGTGACAAACATAGGGAATTGGCCACGTTCTTGCGGTTTAGATCTCACTAAATCCTTGCAAACAAGAGTTTTCCGATCTATTTTGTCTACCTCAGAGATAGCGAAATCTATATCTCGCTTCTTGTAGTCTCGCTCTAAGAATCTGTCCCTAAGGTCATTGACCTGTTGCTTATATACCTTATCATTCGAGCAATTCCGCTTGATTCTTAGGGCTTGGCCCTTAGGAATGTTGTGTAGCCTCTTGGGGTGATGGTGGCTAGACGCCAATGAATAAGTATTGGCGTCTACTTTCTTATGATAGGTTTTAGTTTGAATCTTATTTTTATCAATATAGAGAGAAAGATCAAGGAAGTTAATGTTAGTTTTATCCTGACTAAAGGTGAACCTCAGATTTAATTCATTATCATTAAGATAGTCCTTGAAACATTGAAGTTCCTCAGACGACCCCTTCCAGACACACAGCACATCATTGATGTATCTTTTCCAAAGCACCAGGTTTGCACCAAATGGGTTGGAGGTCCAAATTTTATCCTCCTCCCATATGTACATGAACAAATTCGCGTAACTTGGTGCAAACCTGGTGCCCATCGCGGTGCCGTATGTCTGGAGGTAAAAGTCACGATCATGGCAGAAATAGTTATGAGTCAGGATAAATCTAATTCCATCTAGAATGAACAATCTTAGTTTCTCATCGACAGTGATGTCTCTTTCAAGGACTCTCTTGATGGCATTGAGTCCCATCTCATGGTCTATCACTGGGAGCAAAGCTGGATGGCCGCGGAGGAGCACGCGCCAGCGGTACGACCCAGAAGTCTTCACTGACTTCCGCTGTCCTCCTCCTCTGCCACTGCCCTTCTCTACTCTCATGGTCCTCCTCCACCAACGCCAAGTAGGCATTGTTAAGGGGGTCAGATGAGGAGGAGGGGGATAGAGGAAGAGGAGAGGACATGAGGGAAGGAGAGGGGTGAAAGAGGTGGAGAAGGGTGAGAGGATGAGAGTGGTTAAAGAGAAGGAGGCGGTGAGAGGCGAGCAGGGGTGAGATAAAGAAGGATGTGAGAGAGGATGCAGGCCAGGGATGGAGGATGGGGAGATAGGAGATGAGGTGAGAGAGAAGATGAGGGGGAGAGGAGATGAGAGGGAGGGAAAAGGAAGAGGGGGGAGAAAGGGGATAAGGAGGGGGGTAGGAAAGAGGATGCATTAGGAGTTGAAATTATTACAAAAATTGCATTCAGTATTACATTATTATACAACTACACTGATTTATTTAAAAAAAACATATAACATTTGTCATGTTTTGCTGTTTTAAAAATGTTGAAATATGCAGGTATTTTTACGTATTTGTATTCACATTTATATTGTATACCAATTACTAAAGTTTTTTTTTTATATTATTTGGATTACATCAGGCAGGGGGGGGGGCAGGCTAATACCACGAATGAAATGAGGGGCTCAGTGTTAAAAGTTTGCTCACCCCTGAGGTAGATGCATTGAGAGCGTGGTTAGTGGGCAGGGGTGGAACATTATGGACAGGCTTTAGGTGTATTGAGAGCTTGCTTGGTTGGTGGGAAGGGGTGGAACGTTATGATCGGGCTTTAGGTGTATTGAGAGCTTGCTTGGTTGGTGGGCAGGGGTGGAACATTATGGTCAGGCTTTAGATATATTCAGAACTTGCTTGGTTGGTAGGCAGGGGTGGAACATTATGGTGGACTTCAGGTGTATTGAGAGCTTACTTGGTTGGTGGGCAGGGGTGGAACATTATGGTCGGGCTTTAGGTATATTGAGAGCTTGCTTGCTTGGTGGGCAGGGGTGGGGTCAGGTCTCTGGAGTTAGTCTTGTTGGTGGCATGGTGATGGGTCTGACAGTGGGGAAAGTGAGGGTGATTGGATTGGTGAGGTGAGTGACTTTGGTGGGACTGTAAGTAAGAAGGTTTAGGAAACTGTGATTGTATCTGTATAGCAGAAATAAGATAACGAGCACACTGTAGATAAGAGAGATCTCCGGGAAGAACAGCTTCTGTATTGCTAAGTATTTGCCCCAGTAGATACAGTATGCTACTGATTAAACAAACCGTTATTGGCCAAATGGTCCAAAAATAGCACCATTTATTTTAAATAAAAATATCCAGTTGAGATAAATAAAAAAAAAATTTTTATACAGTATATATACCAGAACAAATGTCTTGCTGCTGATTAAAATAGTTAAAAATTAAACAAATTATCTAAAAGAAACATGTGGGCAGACGCATCAAGCGTCAGTACGGATTATTGCAACGTTCCTCCATTAACTCCCATTCAAATAAACCCGTACCGGCACTATATGTATCTGTCGCATTGAATTTAACGCCAGAAAAAATAAAAACCCACCACCACCTAGGCTGCTCATTTTGTTATCTCTGTAATATCTTAGTCCCTATTTAATAATATCTTTCTTTTTAATATAGATTAGCTTTATCTCTATCCAAGGCATTTTTGAATTCCATACTGTATTTGACTTTACCACCCTTGTTAGGTGTCTTTTCCATGTATCCACTACCCTTTCTGTAAAGAAGTCCTGCTTTAAATTTCCCCTGAGCCTGCCACCTTCCAGCTTTAGAGCTTGACCTCTTGTTCTAGCATTTCTTCCTCTGAAACATGCTTCCCTCCTGTAATTTCTTGCCCACTTTTACGTCATCTCATCGTAGTTGCCATTATAGTGCCATTAACCCCGTATTCTGCTGTTACATTGTTGGGACCCAAGTGCGTTCATTTGCACGCTCGGCCTCCTTCCCCTCTATTCCCTTCAAAGCCAGCAGACCCACCCTTTCCCCTCCCTGCCTTGCCCTGCTACCCAATGGCAGCGAGTTAAGGAGAGATATACAGCGAGAAAGTTAGTTCTCTCAGTACTTCTCCTGGGTCTGATTTTGAATCGGAAACAAGGTTCTGCCTCGGTTCTGCCTCAGACACAGGTGCTGCAGGCCAAGCTGCGGTTGGATCTTTCCGAAACTTCGGGAGTTCAGGGTTACCCAGATTTCCTCCCCCAAACTCGCCCATCTCGAAAACATATGTGACTGAAATAACTTATAACTGATAAGAATACTATCAGATACTACTGCTCAAGTGCTTCTGTCACAACATATGTTACTAGGGGTTTGAGGTTCTCCAGAAGAACTGTAATAGAAAAGCAGCAGAGGTTTTCATTCTCTCCAGCAGGGTTATTTTCTCTGGAAAGTGACACGCTGATATAAAAAGATTTGCAATCATTTTCAGGGGCCAGCAAAGTGTGTGCCAGTGTTTGAGAAGCCTGGAGGGTTTTCTGTGTCAGATATAACTGATTGTGCTTGCGAAATGAAAGTGTGATAAATAGGACTGCACCATCTCAAATAACAGCTTACACTTATTCTAGGGGAAAAAAAACCACAGTTCATGTTGTATATTGCATTTTTTATCACTCCGCCATTGCAAAGTTTCCAATACTAAATTCAGAATCATCCCCACTCTAATGAGAGAATTATGCCAGACATGTAAGTGCTCATCTGGTGAACTCAGTAACGCTGGGAAATGCAGAGCCAGCTGTTCCAGGGTCCGCCATGTTTCTCATGGCCTGCAACAAGCCTGTTACTAGTGATGGGATAGAATCCCCGTACACGAGTGTTGCTCTGAACTGAGTAGAGGGCGCAGTTGAGTTAAAGTGATCCGAATCATCACCACAGTCAGTTTCCAATATATTTACATACTTTATGCATTATTAAAATGTGTTCATATGCAGTGTATGATACCAGGAAATAATTATACAGTATGTCTCCAGTTAATGGTGTCTAATAAAGCAACCTTTACCATATATAATAATAGTCATCGTTTAAAAAAGAGAAATAACTTTAAATCCCAGTATGAGGGGGCGGTGTTTTGACAACGATCTTTCCTAGAAGTGCCACTCAGGTCAGGCTTTGGCATTGGGATGGTTAAAAGTGATACGAGTGGTTAATGCTGTTTATCTATTCACCACTTCTACTTGTATTAAAAGGGAAGGTTCAATCGTTCATTCAAGTGAATCAATAATCTCTCATTGTGAATATTTCCATTGGACAGTAAGTAGTAGGGTGGACATCTCCTGACAAATAGGAACCAAGACACAATACTACTTAGTGTACATTGTGACATACTATGAATAATTGTTATAGTTAATATAAAGGGCAAAGAAAGACAAAAAATGGGTCATAATGTAAAAACGGTGGAAGTTGAAACTCATTTTGTGTTTTTTTTTCTGGGGGTTTTAGAGCCTAAGGTGTATGTGCTCCAGCTCATGTGCTGTGTCACAAAGTGCAGCATCTCGGCTCAGCTGCGAATACTTATATACTCTTAACCGTAAGGCCAGCAAGAGTCCAGTGAAGGTCAGTGCTCTGATGCCACTCTGGGTGACCAGTGCTCAAATGGCCTTCAGCCGAATATTTCTCTCACAGGCAAAATTTAGGAGCCAACATGGGTATCCTGTAGGATGTAGGACTTCAGGTTTTGAAACCCTTCCCCGCATGGCCAGAGGATTAAGTACACTTGAACTTAACCAAAAGGTGGAGAAGCAATACCCTTCCTCACCTTACATATCGTAAACTTTGAACAATGTGGGAATCTTGGACCAGCGTTCGTGCACCTCCTCCCCCTGGCCTCCTAATACTCAGGGCTTCCAGTTCACCTTTTAAGAGTGTTAATACATTCAGAAACCCGTCAGATTTCAACTAAAGCAAATGTATATATTGAAATGTATTCAGCAAAGATTTTCTCGCCGTTTACATTAGAGAATCTCCAAAAACACCAGCCCTATTTTTAGTGTGAAATTAAACAAAAGTGACATGCAAACATATTGGCACGAATCTCCAGGCGCTCGGGGGCAGGGGGCAGTGATATGCATCTGCTACTTTTTCCCACAAACCACCAGGTTTTTGCATATCTCTGGGCATTCCGGAAAGATGAGTAGAAACATTAATAGAAAAGTTGCTATCTCAACACAAGGGGAGTAGCTATAGCAGCCTGTCACTGAGGTTTGTTCATCATTACAGAAATATTCTATACAAGGTAAAATGCAATTATTTTAAACTAGTAGCAGTGTGGATGAAACTGCAAATAGACAGCCACCAGTTCATAAAATAAAAACTCATTAGTTATGACCAAGTATGCATATACAGTACTTTGTCTTGTCAGTTTGATTTTGTATTTGTAAAGTTCATATTGAGGGGAAATAATTTGCCATAGAAGTTTTATAACAAGTTGCAGGCTTCAAATATAATAAGGTACAGGCTTCAAATACTCTTCTCTATTTTTTCTTTCCGGTTTTGCGATTCCACTAACAATGGTTGATAAAACATTGATTAACCAATAATATACTCCCTTACAGGCAGTTATCAGCCAAATAAGGGTCCCAAGGCATAGTAAAAATGCTTGAGTCATGGACTTCTACATTCATATTTCTCCAATAACTCTTTGAAAAGTAATGAGCATTCTTTAAGAGTGGACTAGAGACACAGAGGTTTAAACTCCTTGTTGAGGAAGGGATCACTACCCTAAGGGCTGTTAATGTGTGTAATATTTTCCTACCAAAACAGTTCTGTCAGCTTCACTGGCTGTTTCTAAGAAATAGCGTGTTTATTTCTTAGAGCCAGGGGTGGGCAACTCCAGTCCTCAAAGGCCACCAACTGTTCCGGTTGTAAGGATATCCCTGCTTCAGCACAGCTGGCTCAGTCAAAGACTGAGCCACTGGTTGAGCCACCTGTGCTGAAGCCGGGATATCCTTGAAATCTGACCTGTTGGTGGACCTTGAGGTCTGGAGTTGGCCACCCCTGTTTTAGAGGATTACCGGCTATTGGAGATACACAGTGGATTCTTTTAACCATGGGAGATTTAATTAGTAGCCACTCATTGTCTGGAACAGTTAACAGTATACATGCAGTATTGGAGACGCTGAACAAGAGAATGAGATTAAAAAAAATTACTTTTAATGGTTTATTTTTTTATTCCAATGTTTCTATACCATGTTTATTCTATTGATACATTCACTGTGCAATG
Organism: Ascaphus truei; assembly: GCF_040206685.1. Classification (NCBI taxonomy): domain Eukaryota; kingdom Metazoa; phylum Chordata; class Amphibia; order Anura; family Ascaphidae; genus Ascaphus; species Ascaphus truei. The sequence goes on from NC_134489.1 coordinate 104,167,105, forward strand.
AAATAAGTAGGAGACGTATGAATAAACAAATTGCAGTTGAAATGATTTATCATAATATCACAAAGCTCTGGGCTTCCAATCAGTCACAAATCCTGTCAGATGCTAAACAGGAAGCTGCCATCTGTCTGCAGTAGAGATGCACTTAGGGGGCAGTCTCTAAAAATCATTTTCGGTAGTTAAAATATATTTATGATCTTGGTTCTGCATTGTCCAGCTGTTTCAATTGGGAAGCCGGAGAGTTGTCTGACAGAGATGTCTCAGATCTCCCGAATTCTGTATTCACTGGAAGCTCTCCAGTTAGTTCTGTTTTACTTAATTTTGATCCACATGTTCATAGAGTAACATTTGATACAAAGAAATATGTGATCAGGTTTCCATGCTCCATATTGTTCTTGCATTTCCTTATTTTTCTTTATAAGATATATATTTTTAATAGGGATCTCTTCTTGAAATATTGAGCATCTGAGAGGTTAAAATGGAGCTTTCCCAGAGCACAGGCTAAAGGTTACCATGGTAACCTCAGAAGCAAGTCTAACACCCCTAAATATGAATAGTGTGTGTGTGTGTGTGTGTGTGTGTGTGTGTGTGTGTGTGTGTGTGTGTGTGTGTGTGTGTGTGTGTGTGTGTGTGTGTGTGTGTGTGTGTGTGTGTGTGTGTGTGTGTGTGTGTGTGTGTGTGTGTGTGTGTGTTGTGTGCAAGGAGGAAAAGAAGGACTTAAATTGCCCTACCAATCACAGTGACAAGTACATTAATGGACAGCCTTTCTGGCCAATGTCTGTGAGCAGAAGAAAGGAGTGAGACCATAGGATATTATGAATCATGGCATCACGGAAAGAGGAATATGGATATATATATACCGTCCTGAGGAGACCGACGGAGAACACAGCGCAGTTGCATGAAAGTACGCGCGGGAGATGGCGGACAAGAACTAGGGTGATATCCCATCAAAGAGGGGGAACCCATGCAAGCTGGGATCTGGATTATAACAGTAAGAAAGCATCAAAGAGATCACTCCCACAACTAATCAGTATCCTGTACTGTATGTGTCCAGCTACTGACACCCCCCTCTCTATATAGAAGGCCTACAACTATTGCACTGCATCACACAAGCTTCAACTCTGTTCTGGCACCAACAGTAGCCCATTAGCTAGTACACGGGCCACTGGAACTGATTAAGTGACTCATTTCGAACATTAGCTCAGCGATTGTTACTGTGTTATATCTGTGAATGTTTAGATTCTTATGTGTGGTCTCCTGACTTTCGAAGGGCACTGCATTTGATTCCTCCCTACTTTAAAGCACTGTTATTCATAAGAGAGGTTTCTAGTTGTGTTGTCTGACTCAAGCCTGATTCTTAGCTAGGGCTGCCAAGCGTCTCGTGTATACGGGATTGTCTCTTTTCTGAGCACCTTGTCATGTTGTCCTGGAAACTGCTGTTGGGGTGCAGAAATGTCCTGTATTTTCAGGAGTGTCACGCTGTGCAGCCCGCAGACCAGGCCAGTCCCCTGTACTGAGGTGGGATGCTGAATATACACACCGACAGCAGAGGGAGCGGGTCCGGGATGTGGTTGTAGCGTGGCCAGGCCTGGGTTAAGATTCAGAATAGTCGTTGTACTTGCCGAGTTCAGGAGTATAGAGAGTTCCGTAGTTAAATCCGTTTCCGTGTCCAAGGGTCTCAGAGGTAAGAATCGTGATGGGTAAGCTGAAGTCGGGAGCCAGGGAGGTAAGTCAGACAAGCCGGTACAAATCCGTAGGAGTAAAGACAAACAGGAGCACGACACAGTTTCCAGGCTACACAGGAAGCAAGGAGCTATGCAAAGCAAGGAAGTGAAGGCAAAGCAGGATATTTAAAGCGACAGTGACCAATCCGGACGAGGGGCATGGCGGAGGCGTGTCGAGGAGCTGCTCGTGAGTGGCTGAGAGACCAGGAAATAGCAGAGCACAGCTGAGAATCTGTAACACCAGTGCCAGAATCCAAGATGGCGGCAGCAGAGTTCAAGGTATGCACTGGGCGGCGGCATGGGTAGCGACGGGGGGCAGGGGCAGCAGCCGCTGCAGTACTGGTAGTGGCTAAGGAGGGGTCACACCGCAAGGGACGTGGCCCCCGAGTCCTTACAAGGAGGAGGAGAAGGATGGCGACGGGAGATGGCAGAAGATTGCAGGTGTGGTAAAAGGCAGTGGGGGGTTGCGGCTACTGCCTGCAGCATAGCATTCCTGAGGACAATGGTGGCTACTGTGGCAGAAGAGGAGGGCAGGGTCGGAGCTTGCCCCAGCAGTCCAACTTTCAAGTCAATGACAACCTTGGGTGCCTGCCGGCCAGTACTGGCTCCACTCCATGCTACAGGTAAGAGTACTTTTTAACTTGGGAGGGGAGTGAGAGATAGCTTGGGGGTGCTGAGAGATAGATTAGGGGGCTGATATATTGATCTGAGATGGAGTCTCAGATGGATGGGGAGCTGAGAGATGGATGAAATGGACAGGGGGTTTAGAGATGGATGGGGAGATGAGAGATGGTTCTGGGGAGCTGAGAAATGGACCTGGGGGGTGAGAGATGGATGAGATTGACAGGAGGTTTAGAGATGGATGGGGAGATGAGAGATAGATCTGGAGGGCTGAGATATGGATGAGATAGATGGGGAGGCTGAGAGATGAATGAAGGAGTGATGGGCGGAAAGTGAATTGGGGGAGAGACAAAAAGGGGAAGAGATGGGGGAGAGGGGATTGTGTGTCCCTCTTCCTTATATTACACCCACTATGATAACACAGGGGAGTGACGAAGCTCGCAAGATGGAGAGATAGTTTGTTCCTGGTCAGAGCTGTGTCACACGTGACTCGGAGGGGGAGCAGTCGCGCCACTGGGAGCCATTGCTGCCGGGTCCAGAGCTGGTTCCCTTTGAGACTGTTCTTCTGATGAGTCGGTCTCTATTTATGTTTCATATCCAAATTGCTGGCTAAAGCGCATGCCACCATTCCTTGGATAACAGAAGATGGGGAGAAGTAAAAGACGCCTGCTGTACTGTATGTGATCATATTTATATTACCATGTTTTCTTTGATGTCACCCTTTCATACTGGGCGTCCATATTATAAAAACTTAATGTGGAATCCCTATTCTTAGCAGGCTGAATATTCTCTCTCAATACTCATAAGAAGACTATCATTGAAGTATACATTTAGCCACTCTCAGTGGCACTCCATTTGACACATATATATATATATATACACATATATGTGGTGGGTTCTGGGGTTAGAGCTTGCAGGGATTGTGTGTTCATTAGTAAGACCTTAAATATGGAGTACAGTTTTGGAGACCACTTCATAAAAAAAGACTTTATAGAATGAGAAAAAGTTGCAGAGAAGAGCCACCAAATTAATAAAAGGGATGGAAAATCTGATTTATGAGGAGAGGCTAGCTAAATTTGATTTGTTTACATTAGAAAAGAAGCATGTAAGAGGGGATATGATAACTATATACAAATATATTCTTGGATAATACAAGGAGCATTAAAAAGAACTATTTATCCCAAGGGCAGTACAAAGGACACAGGGTCATTATTTATTTATTTATAAAATGTTTTACCAGGAAGTAATACATTGAGAGTTACCTCTCGTTTTCAAGTATGTCCTGGGTCATCCCTTAAGTTTGGAAGAAAGAAGATTTCACCAGCAACAAAGGAAAGGGATCTTTACAGTAAGGGCAGCTACAATGTGAGATGCATTACCCATGGATATTGTGATGGCAGATACAATAAATATCTCCATAAAAAGATTGGGCATCTTTTCATAAAGGGAAGATATACAATGATATAACAAATTAGTAAACATGGGAAGGACGTTGATCCAGGGAGAAATCTAATTGCCATTATTTGGAAACAAGAAGGAATTTCATTTTCCCGTATGAGACAGCATTGGATGAAATTGCACTGTTTTTTTTTTTCTGTTTGCCTTCCTCTGGATCAAAATACTGTAACTACAAGTCTTAGATAAGTATCTGTCCTCTAAATTTAGCATGGGTTGAACTTGATGCACTTATGTCTTTTTCCATCCTCATCTACTATGTAACTATTATACCTCTTAGTGACAGATGATATACCTATTCTAATGTTAAGGAACGACCAGACTGTATATATATACATACATACATACATACATACATACATACATACATACATACATACATACATGTATATGTGTAGGAAATGTATGTAGGAATAATTCCAGAATTTAAAAGGAAGCATAATGAAATTGGCTTTGTTAAACTCCAGCACTGATGCAGTTAAGAAATAAGAGCAAATATAGTTTATGGCTAGTACAGATAAATCCAATGTATGTTTGAAAATGGTTTTGCAACACAGAAGTGGTAATATTAGCTGAGATTTCCCCAGACTATTCATGAGTACAAACTGTACAGTGTGACACACACCGAACCCTCATGTGCTTCTTCCACATCCTGCAGGATACGTCTGCAACCAAATGGAAGCACATTCCCCAAAGTAAAGGGGAAAAAGCAAATGTGTACACTTCTAATTATACACCGAGAGCTGAAAGCAACAGTCATATGTACTCATCTTAACTCAAGTCCTCAAGACCCCAACAGGTCAGGTTTTAAGGATATACTGCTTCAGCATAGATGTCAATCAGTGGCTCAGTTGAAGACTGCTTCAGCACGGGTGGTTAAATCAGTGGCCCAGTCAAAGACGGCTTCAGCACAGGTGGCTCAATCAATGGCTCAGTCTTTAACTGAGCCTGTGATTGCACCACCTGTGTTGAAGCAGAGATATCCCAAAAATCGAGCCTGTTGGGGGGATCATGAAGACTGGTGTTGAGAACCCCTGGTTTACCTGATGATGACAGACCCTCAACATAAAAATTAGTTCTGCCAAGCAACGTAGGAGCTAACTCAACTTCTCCAGTGCAGGCAAAGAGCATTTTATCAAGGAAACATTTCGGTATTTGTTTGTGAAGCAGAAGCTCTAGTGGGTTTGAATCCCAGTCCTGGTCCCAGTGTGACCTTGGGCATGACACTGTATCCCCAGGTTAGTGCCTCAGGCACTCAAAATAGGCTGAATAATCTTAATAGCTTGCCCCTTAAGAAATAAACATGAGCACGATGGACAGTGCGTGTTTGGATGAGTAGTGCAGAACTTAACTTCTACTCCAACCTGCTTTGTTAACAAAGTCTCCTGCTTTCAATGCTCCAATCACAGAATAGGATGTTTAGCTGATCTTTGCTATACTCTGTGAAAGAGATAGAGAACAAGTTAGTTTGAGACACAGGGCCGCCAATAGGGCGGGTCTGCCGGGGTTGGCGTCCCAGGCCCGGCCAGTCAAGGAGCCCGGCCGCCGCTGGGCCCGTGTGTCAGAAAAATAAAAAAAAACGTGTCTGAAAAATAAATAAATAAATAAACCAACCTGTGTCTAAAACAAAAGAATGAGGAGAGGGGATCCATCCAATCAGGGCCTTCCTCATGGACGGGGAGTGGGACCAACTACTAGCTTATATAAGCAACTGCACAGGCGGGAGAAGCGTGTTTGAATGTTAACGGCTGTGCAGCTGCTTATTCAAATACACACGTTAAGTACATGCTATTATCTGTACTGTGATTGTCTTTCTGAGTCTGTTTCACCCTCACTGTTGTGTGTGTGTCTGTGTACTGTATTCTCTGTGTTTTTTTTGTCTCAGTCTGTTCAGTGTGTCGTGTCACTCGTGTGTCCGTCTGACTGTCCGTCCCATCCTAATTTCCCCCGTCCTTCCTACCCCCTCCCCTACCAGCATCCATCCTCCACGCGGGTCTCCCAGCGCACGCGGCCCTCCCCTACCGGCATCCACCTCCCAGTCCCCCCTACCACCATCCTCCTCCCCACCCCCCCTACCAGCATCCACCTCTCCACCCCCCTAACGGCATCCACCTTCCCCCCACCCCTACCAGCATCCACCTCCCACCCCACCCATCCGGCATCCAGCTCCCCCCACCCCTTCCGGCATCCACCTTCCCCCCACCCCTTCTGGCATCCACATTCCCTCCACCCCTCTTGGCATCCACCTTCCCCCCACCCCTCTCGGCATCCACCTTCCCCCCACCGCTTCTGGCATCCATATTCCCTCCACCCCTCTCGGCATCCACCTTCCCGGGTCTGGCATACATCTTCCCCTCCCCCCTACCGGCATCCAGCACCATCCTTCGCGCCCACCGTGCGCTGTCTCCTGACCCCACCCCCCATCCCGCAGCCACCGGGCCTGACCTGAGACCATCCAAAAGGTAAGTCTGATTTTTATTTGTATTGGGGGTGTATTTTTGATATGTATTGGGGGGGGCTGTGGTATATTTTTATATGTTTTGGGGGCTGTGGGTGTATTTTTATATGTATTGGGGTTGGGGGGGTGTATTTGTATATGTATTGGGGGGTGGGGTGTATTTGTATATGTATTGGGGGGGTGGGGTGTATTTTATATGTATTGGGGGTGGAGTGTATTTTTATATGTATTGGGGGGTGGGTGTATATTTTTATATGTATTGGGGGCTGGGGGTGTATTTTTATATGTATTGGGGGGTGGGGTGTATTTTTATATGTATTGGGGGTGGGGTGTATTTTATATGTATTGGGGGTGGAGGGTATATTTTTATATGTATTGGGGGGTGGGTGTATTTTATATGTATTGGTGGGGTGGGGGTGCATTTTATATGTATTGGTGGGCTGGGGGTGCATTTTTATATGTACTGTATTGGGGGGTGGGGGTGCATTTTTATATGTATTGGGGGGGTGGGGGTGTAATAAACAGATTGCATTGTAAAAGTTTTTTCTGTGGTAGGTGCGCTATGGGTTGGGGGCGGAGGGGGGGCTGCTCCTTTCATTTGTCCTGGGCCCCATGATTTCTGATGGCGGCCCTGCTGAGACATACTGTATGTAATATTAATATGTTGTTTCTTTTTAATGAACCACACTTCACAGGGCAGCAGCAGCAGCAGCAGCAGCAGCAATCCTGTTTTGTTTTTTGTATGAGTTGAGCGATGGACAGGGGTTACTGGAAACTCACCAGACGGAATGCTGGGCTACAGCAGCTGTTCCCATGTTGTAGAACTGAAGTAAAAAAGTAGAAATAAGGTACAGTAAGCAGGGGTTTTAGATCAATAGAAGCTCTATGTACAGTATGAGTACTGCTGGCACTGAGCATAGCGTGTTGGAATTGTACTATGCATTACAGAAGACCAATTAAGTCTTCTGCAATGCAATTAGTAAGTCTGTTTTCATCTTGCTCAGGAGTTTTTAGATATACAAAATGATGCAGAAATCTACAGGTTTTTGATGTACTGTTGGATTCTTTTCAGCTTGGACCTACTGTACAGTATATCAAATGTAAAAGGGTTGGCAATTAAGCTGTTGTTATGTTTATTATTATGCGTCGGGCGTAACCGTATAGGGGTCCATGTTAAAATGGGTTAGAAGCAAAAAATGACACACTGTGATTGCTGATTTGCATGTCATTACCCAGAATCCCTGGTTACAGTGGAAGCATTGTATGGTAAGGGTTAATAGGGAAAGGCAGGGCTGTGGACCTTTCTAAGACATGTGAATGTGCTCATAAGTGGTATTTTTATTTCATTAAGTTTCATACATTTGCTGCTAATCATTAGTGAGAGAGGCTCATGTCAACTCGGACGAGGGAATTTATGATGGGTAAAGAAAGAGACAGAATTAGATGCATCCTATTATAATATTTCTCACCGCCTCTCACACTTTACACGTCACTGGTAATTTTCTTTTCAAAAGAAGCTCTACCACAAATCTCTGGCTGAGCCAATAACCCACTAGCAAGCTCCACTAGCAAGCTGCTACTGGCAAAGTAATACATTTTGTGGATAAGGGGAATGGTGTGTGTCAAAAAGATATTTTTTTTAAAGCAGCAAAATGTGAAAAATCCTATGCAGATGCAGCCACGAGTATTAGAACTCTTGCCTTGGAAATTCTGGGGCAGTCTCACAGTAAATGCCTCAATATCACTGCAACATTTCTGTGAGATTCTTAATGGCCCATCGGATTAACACAGCAGCAACAGTTTGAATGGGACTACAGGGACCCCCCCCACCCCGGCTGTGTTAGTCCGATGGGCCATTAAGAATCTCACGGAAATGTTGAGGCATTTACTGTGAGACTGCCCCAGAATCTCCCAGAATTTACCAGGTAAGCGTTCTAATACTCGTGGCTGCATCTGTATGCTTTTAAAAAAAAACTATATTAGTTCTGTAGTATTAGATAATACTGTCTTCATTTTTTTTTTTAACGCCTGGGTGGCATGATGAACCGGTGTCAGGATCAGGAATCATAAGCAGTTACTGATACTGATACTGATACAGTTACAGATACTGCTTAGTGACTATTCAGGAATGCATCCAGTGGCATGCTCTGCTAAGAAGTAGCTGCCCATGGACACCACCACTGTCTATTGGCATACATTGTTAGAAAATGTTTCACCACAGTTTTGTCCAATTGTCCAGTACTTAATATGGTCCGGATACTAGATCTATGCACTGCCAGGCGCTCTTTGAATTGCCCCAATTTCTTGTCTATGTAGTAGAGGCCACAGGGGCATTTAATCAGTTACAAAACATATGTAGAATTGCAGGCTCACCTATGTTTTATGGTAAACAACTTGCTAGTATGGAGATGCGAGAAAGTACTCCCAAGGATCAAGCTGTAAAATGTCACTGCATTTAAAACATCCAGTTTTGCCAAGGAAGTTAGTTCATATTTGTGTAGTGTCGCAATACATTATTGCTAGAAGGTCCCCGATTCTTTCCTCTTGTAGACCCAAAGAGGGGTTTGTTTCTAAAGGGCAAGAATAGTGTATGTTCACTAGAATGAATATGCCTTTACACGGCTTCTAACGGTATTCCACCCGACTGCAGAAATACATCTCATGCCCAAAACTATACAACATGACAGGACACAAATGGGAGGGAAACAGCCCTGCCATGGAGGCTACCAGGAAAGAAAATTATCGATAAGGTGAGGATCAATCAGAAAGGACAAACCAATTACCAAAGGGGTGGTAAAAGCAAACGTGGGGGGAAAACATAACATAAGTGAACATCTTTTTATTTTAAACTGAATAATGGTCTGTAAAACCTTACAGACACACAGTGCCGAGGCATGCACATCCACACGTTAGGATGGGGGGGATGTGTGCAATGGAGAACAGCCTTCCAGAGGTCCTCTGCGGTCGTACGAGCTCTTTCTGTCAATGATCTTGTTGAATAAGCTTTCACCACTGCAGGAATTTCCTGGCCTTTGTGCAGGTTCGGTATGGCTTTTAAAAATATAAATTATTTGATCCACCATGCAATTGTTTCTTTAGTTTCTGATAGACCCTCCTTTTTACCTTCTGGGAGGTTAAATAGCCTTTTGGATTTTATGAAAAGTTTTCTGCTGTCCACATTAAACTCTGAAAGCTCCCACTAGATCCTTGTGGTTCAAAATGTGCACATTACTTTCTGATGGATTTCGGTAGAACGAAGGTAAGACTACATCCTGACGCAGTTAAACGTAGACACCATTTTGGAAGGGAAACGGATTTGCTCTCAGCATGACCTTGTCTTGGTGAAAGATTCTATACATGAGAGAATGTAAATCTCGTTCACCCTTGTTGCCAAAGTGACTGCCATGAGAAATATCACTTTACGCGTCAGCCTCCAGAGGCTACTTCCCATTATTGGCCTGAAAAGGGTCTTCTGTCCATGCCTCTAGGAATAAGTTAAGTTCGTATGATGCAATAAATGGCCTCATCTGTGGCTTGCTTTTCTAACTGCATTTTACAATTGAATCAACTCATTACTGGCAAGATTGTGCTGAATGAGAGCTCCCCGAACTGCTACTGAGACTTTCAATTAGGTAAATGATAGCCATACTATAGCTCGAAACCTTCCTATACTGTAGATATTCCAGTGTCGCCTTTAATTGATGTTTATGCTACCATGCCATAGTTAGCTCTATGCCAGGTTAAACACTGCTTCCAAAATCTGTAATAAACATTGGATGTTCACTTTTTTCTTCGCTCTAGCAGCAGCTCAATCACCTGGCTTTACAGCCCCGTAGGTTTTAGAATTTCTCTCTCAATTTCCAAACTTTTAAAGTTAATCTCGCTGTGTCGTGATGTAACAGACCTTTGGAGAGCAAATTTGGAATAGGTGGCAGAACCGGGGGGGAGGGGGCTGGCAGTCTATTGGCAGTCTTATTACCGCAGAAAACTGGGCTCATATGGGCTAGCAGGGCAGAATTGCTATTACTTTTGCCCACTCTAAGATGATCTTTCTCATAGGTCTCATAGTCAATGGAGTCAGTGGAGAAAACATTTGCAAGCTGAAAATCTCACGGCACTGCCCGACCATCTATCCGCTCTGCTCTTACTCTTTATCTTTAAAGAAACAAGGATGTTTTGTATTTGCTCTTACCACCATCAAATAATTTGGGGGAGACCCATCTTTCGACCAACTGTTGTAAAATATTCTGATTCTAGGCTCCCCCTCCCCGGTCAACTGCATTGCAGCTGAGAAAAGTGTTACAGATATTGTATTTATAAAATATTTTGCCAGGAAGATATTGGTTTTGCCTGCAACATTAAGGGACAATATTTGAGAGAAACATTTCTCTTCGCACTCGACTATCTGCCATTTCATTGTCAGAATGGATTCTTAAAAGCTTTCCCATGGGAATATCTTAAAAGCTTTGTTACACCCGCTTGATTGATCTTAATTATAAGAGGTTGGAAGAAATGTGTTAAGCCTGAGGTCCTCATGTTCCTTAACCCTATTCATTGGTCAGATGTTCTCCCCATTGACTTAAATCTGTTGTTATCACTACCCATTTCAGATCTTCTAAAGGGCACCTCTTTTAGAGGTTCTCTACATTTTCCCACCAATCCAGAGATTGACATGCTATCTTGCATAGCCTTATTACAAAGTTAGATCTTTTGAATCTTTTTTTCCACAGGCAGGAAATGTAACTGTAGAATACACAGATGTATACAGGCCCATGGGACAACTTCTATTGAGGACGTTATAAGGTCCAATGCCCTTGTACAATCGTGAGGCAATGGTCATGGATCCTTTCTACATTTTTCAGCTGCTGCCACAACCTTTGCCATTATTTCTGTTGGCAGAAAAGCTTTGCTCATGAAGGAGTCGAGAATTACTCCTTTAGACGTTAGCCTCTGTTCCCAGTTTATCCACCATCCATGGTTTTCGAGTTTCTTGATACTGTAACTATGGTGGTGTGTTTCAAAACTTTTTTACAACAGCCTTTGCTGATGCATTTAATCCCTGGTTTGGAACTTTGTCATGACCCGGGGACTCCTGTGGGCCTGGGGTTTTAACCCTGTATGTAAAATATTAAATCATGTATTTATGGGGGCCACAGGGGGTGGGTTATGTATTTAATAAATATAATGATGTTTATTGTGGGGCTGTGTATTGGTTTTATTGTGGGTACTGGGGGTGGAGGAAGGGGGTATTGGCCCCAAGGGTATGTGGGTAGGCCTCCCGGTTGGGTGTTGGGTGAGTGAGGGTGGTTAGGCCTCACGGGGTGGGGAAGTAGTGGGGGAGGGTATTTAGGCTTCCCGAGTGGTGGGTGAGGGTGGGTTAACCCCTTAATGACTGTAGCGGTTAATAACCGCTATGGTGATTAAGGGTTTAGGGGACATTACATTGGCTGTTTTTATTCTTGTTTATGTTTTGCAGCATTGGAGGGGGCATGGACGGTGATGAAGATGAGGATGGCCTTCATCGTGCCAGCCGGACATGGGTGAGTGCTATATGTATTTATTGTTCTTTATGTATTTGGGCATGTGGATAATATTAATTTTGCACATTACTATACTGTATGTGTTAGGGTGGTGTATTTATGTGTTGTTATTTTTTTTGGGGTGCACTGAATTGGTACTGCAGGCCTGCTGGGAACACCCAAGGGCCACCGCTGGCCTATAGTATCATTGCTGTGCATCCCAAAAATTTGATAAATGTAATGGGGGTATAGGGGTTGTGTTGGGGGCACAGGGTTTGTATGTTGTTTATTGCAATGTTTATTGGGGGCAATTGTCCCCAATAAACATGCTATTATGCCTTAACCCCTTCATTGCCTTAGCGGCTATCCGCTACGGTAATGAAGCAGCATTAATGTATTTTAATAATATTGTGCGGGAGCAGGGGGCCCCTGAGCTGAACCGCATTGATTTCTGGCTCAGGGACCCCCTGCTTCCCGAGTTACAGGCCCCGGTATGGGGCATCGGTGCCAGTGTCAACGCCATCTTTATAGCAGGCACATCATGTATGGGATGCTATAAAGATGGTGGCGACACTGGCACCCGATGACCCATACCGGGGCCTGTAACTCGGGAAGCAGGGGGTCCCTGATCCACAAATCAATGCGGTTCAGTTCAGGGAACCCCCTGCTCCCGTACACTATTATTAAAAATACATTAATGCTGCTTTTTACCATAGCAGATAGCCGCAAAGGTAAGGAATGATTGTTTATTTATATGTGTGTTTTACTCATACTGTAGATGTGCAGAGGGTCTCCGGAGCTGAACCGCTTTGGTTTTAGGTCCGGGGACCCCCTGCTTCCCAAGATACAGGCTCCTTTAGGGGGAGGGGAGGGAGAGGGGGAGGGGGAGGTAGAGGGGAGGGGGAGGGGAGGAGTCAGGGATGCGTGAAAGAACCCATTCCCCTGCGTTTCCTCACCTTGCACCCGGCCGCCTTCTTCCTCCACCTCGGGCTCCTCAGCGGTGTCCGTGACCCCCGGCGAGGCTGAGACACTCCGGTATGGAGGTGCTGTGCCCCACCGTTGAACATGCCCTTCACAGGAGAGGCGGAGGAGTGCTCTCGGGGATGGGGGAGTGGCCTGTGTGAAGTGAGAGCCGCAGAGAGCGTGCTCTGTGTGTGGGGTGGGGGGTGGATTTGGAGTGGGAGGGAGAGCGCCGGGGAAGGGTGAGAGCCGGGGAAGGGAGCGGCCTGTGGGAGGAGAGAGTCAGGGAAGGGAGCGGCCTGTGGGAGGTGAGAGCCGGGGAAGGGAGCGGCCTGTGGGAGGTGAGAGCCGGGGGAAGGTTGAGAGCCGGGGGAAGGGTGAGAGCCGGGGTAGGGTGAGAGCCGGGGGAGGGGAGCGGCCTGTGGGAGGTGAGAGCCGGGGGGAGGTGAGAGCCGGGGAAGGGTGAGAGCCAGGGAAGGGAGTGGCCTGTGGGAGGAAAGAGCAGGAGAGAGCGTGCTCTGGGGGGCCAATGAGAGCTGTGGGGGGGTGGACACGGGGGGGGGCAGACAGACCGGCCAATGAGAGCCGTGGGAGGGCGGGCGGACCGACGGACCAATCAAATGGTCTCCAGACACACACATCCAAGATTTTCAAAATTATATATATATATATATATATATATATATATATATATATATATACACATACACACACATATATATATTATATATATACACATACATACATACATACATGCCCCAAAGCCCGCCAATACATATAACCATGCCCCCAAGCCCCGCAATACATATAACAATACCCCCAAGCCCCGCAATACATATAACAATGCCCCAAAGCCCCGCAATACATATAACAATGCCCCCAAGCCCTCAAATACATATTAAAAAAAGACTTACCTTGTGGATGATCAGGCCAGGTCCAGTGGATGCCGGTAGGGGTGGGGGGAGTGAGGAGCTGGCTGGATGAGGCTGGGAAGGGCTGTGTGCGCTATGCCCCAAACTGTAACGTGGGGGGGGGCAGTATGTGCCTCACCCCTGTCACTGCTGCCCCTTCTGTGTGTATTCTGCTCGGGACACACAGACCCCAAATCCCTGCATCCTCCTGCTGGTGTCTGAGGGCGGAGGGGGGGGCAGTGGCTGCGGGGGGAGGGGCGATACTGCGGGGGCTGGTCACAGCAGTTGCCGCCGGCCCGCTGCAGGCACCTGCCCCACCATGCTGCTCCTGCACGCGCCGGGCCTCACTCTCACGCTGGCGCACCGGAAGTTTAGCCCAGCTGCTGACTTCCGGCGCTGCCGATATGGAGACCCGGCTCAGCGTTTTTTTTATATTATAATTTAATTAACTGGTGCCCGGCCGGGCCCCCCTGACTCACGGGGGCCAGGACACCAGTGTCTTTTGTCCCCCGCTGTTGGCGGCCCTGGGGGGGGCTGCTCTGTTTTGTGAGTGTAGAGGGTGGCGGAGGTCTGCAGTGTGTTTTGTGGGTGTAGAGGTGGGGGGGCTGCACAGTGTTTAGAGGGTACTGCAGAGTGTGTTTGTGTATATGGGGGGGTTGCAGAGTGTGTGTTTGTGTGTATAGAAGGGGGACTGCAGTGTGTGTGTGTGTGTGTGTGTGTGTGTGTGTGTGTGTGTGTGTGTGTGTGTGTGTGTGTGTGTGTGTGTGTGTGTGTGTGTGTGTGTGTGTGTGTGTGTGTATAGAGGGGGCTGTGTATATGTACAATTTTTTTTAATAAACTTGCAGTAAAAGCATAAGAATGTAGACAGTCATGCTGATAAAAATCAATATGACTACAAAAATGTATATTTTTTATGAAAAATGAAAAAAAAAATAAGCCTACATTTAGCCTATAATAGTAATAATCCCATCAGAACAGGGCATTAGTGGCCAATAATGCCCTGGATGGGTTAAAGTCCCTCGGCTTCGCCTCAGGCCTTCAACTCTTCCAGCCAGGGCATTATTGGCCAGTAATGCCCTGTTCTTCGGGGATTATTACTTAAATAAGAATGGATACATTCTTTAAAGTCATGCTTCAATTCTGACTGCTCCCATTCTTTAGCATAAATATATTTTTTGGCCTGATGTACATAAAAGGAAGGACTGCCCCAGCACAGGATCTTGAATTCCAATCACTGACAATGGTTTTAATCAATTGTACTAACTTACCCACATTAAAATCACCTTCTCCGCAGATGTAAAACTCCTGGCCTGACCTAAGCAACTCTTGTTGTGACTCCCATGGAGAGTCAATTTGAAAGTCAATGCTGGTTTGTGAAAGAGGTCTCTTTTGAGTCTGCTAGGTCTACGTCTTCTTTGATCACAAATGTGGCCACTAAACTGGTATTAATCTAATATAGCTTCTTTGTAAATTGTTCAAGAGCCTTCTTAGTTACCACGCAGTCCAAGCAGAGCTTGTCTGTACCATTCTCTTTTGTCACAGTTTCCACACACAACTTCTTAGAGTTCATAACAACTGTCTTAGACGGTTCTGTCTCCTGAGGAGTTTTTCCAAGAGTAACAGGCATGGTGCTAATTAAACGGAAAAAAAAAAATGGATATGAAAATCACAAAGAAAGAAAACTCACACAACTACACATGAGGCTTACACTGAAGAGGCCGGGGGAAGCAAGCACTTGTCTGAATTCAGATGCCGAATTACATCCCTAAGCCATGCACCTCATCATCTACTTGGTATATAATGCACAGTCTACCCATGATGTCATGGTGTCATATGTCAGTATATCCAACTAGCCCCATTCTAGAGGAGCGCTACACCTAACCAGTGGTGTCACGGCCCCAGTCCGTACCATAAGGCACAGCTCATCTTGGCCTTGAATTTGTCTTTACACCATATGGAGACCTCTCTAGAACCCTGCCTGACCTCAGTGGGCTCCCCAGATTTGATTCCAGCAGGACCGACACTAGGGACTTCAGAGGCAGGCCCAATCTGGCAGGCAGGACAGGTGCACTAAGTAAGCCCAACACACATTTGACTTTGGTGTCCTGTCTGGTGCTTGATCCCGTCAAAGAGTCCTGGTCTCCGTGACAGCTACATTTTCTATACATTATAATTTGAGGGTAAAAAACATTTTAGCAGAAATATCTGTTCTCGCTTTTCAGCTACTTGCACATAATTATCTCTTAGGACAATTTTAGAGCAATTTTCTCCATGTTAAAAAATAGTCCCTTACCCTCAGACATTCCCTCTTAGTTTTCCAACTTACAAAGCAGCTGTTTCTTATTGCATTGTTCTGTTTTTTCCCCCTTTAAGTCCTCTAATAAATAATTGCTCTGAATAAGCAGTTTCTCAATGATAAAAGCTGAATAATAAATCCATGTTTTCGCACCACTTTGTGCATCTTGGTTTTTGTAATGACCAGGCAGTAAAATGTAAGAATAATCGGACTTGGCATTGATGGTATTTTATTTGAGCCCTGTAAACATTCCCATAAATACAGCATCATGTTCAGTGGCATAAATGTGTCATGTGAGAAAGTTGATGGCGCGTGTGGGGAGCATTTTTATTGATCAATTGAGTAGCCATATTGATAGCCCTTTGAAGCATGTTTGTGACTCCTTCCTTTCTCACTCCACAGACTTTGATATATGCCCTCATAATTTCTCACCTTGACTATTGTAACCTTTACTTTGTTCTCTCACTTCTCAGCTAGTTTCATTAAGTATATTTGAAAATATCTGCCAACACAGGGACCACTTCCACAAGCCGCCATAGCCCCATCTCCTTAGCCTCGAATCACCACTCACTGGGACGGGCTATGGAAGTACAATCACACAGCACTGGAGATGAGTGGGAGCTGCATTAGCTGGCAGTGCCTTCTTCATTTATAGGCTGTTATCTGACTAAAATGAACTCTTCCAGTTTGTCAGCTGTAATGGCACTTTTTGTTGATATGCGCACCTTCCGGTGGGCTGTGGAAGTGGGAAGATTTGAGTAGAGATGGAAATTGGTGGGACCAATGAGATGGGTATGGAATTTGGCGACTGTATGAGTTGCAATGAATATGTCCTAGTTTGAGAACGTATCTATGGTCTTCCTCTCTCTTTGCCCTGGATAGATTACAAGGTCATATATCCAAACTAGAAGCACATATTATATTGTATTGTGTATAACAAGATTACCCATAGTGTTCCGTTATTACAGCACCTAGTCTTGCCTTATTAGTTCTCTTTATTGGAATCAATAAACCAAAACTAGGGTGGGTGAGGATAGGAAACCTGACAGTGGATGTTTCCATATCATTTAATGTTTTCATAGTTACATAGTTACATATAACTCATCTGTCCATTGAGTTAAACCTATGTTAAATTTAGACATCAGAGACTTATCCCATATCCGTACAGTATATTTATCCAGAGGTCGGCAAAACAAAAATCCCCAGAGAAACATTAACCAATGATGTCTCATAAAGGGAAAAATAATTTCCTTTCTGACCAATAATTGCAATCAGATTTCTCCTTGGATCAACATCCATCCCATGTTTACTTATTTTCAGAAGATCCTTGTATTAACCCTGAATATATTTGTTTATTGTTATCATATCCCTCTCAGTTGTCTCTTTTCTAATATAAACAAATGTAATTTAGCCAGCCTCTTGTCATATATCAGATTATTCATGCCCTTTATTAATTTGGTGGCTCTTCTCTGCACATTTTTTTAGTTTCTATGGAGTGGTGCCAAAAACTGTACTCCATATTCACATTGTGGTCTTACCAATGCTTTATACAGGGGCATCATTATGCTTTCTTCCCTTCCATCCATACTCGGTGTAATGCAAGATAAGTATTTGCCTTTGCAGCTACAGCATGACATTGGTCACTATTGCTAGACCTGCTGTCTACAAGCACTCCTATATCCTACTCAATCAATAATTGAACTAATTTTGCCCCATTTAATTTTGTAAGTAGCCTGTTTATTCTTGTTTCTAGTCCATCCAAGTACTGTAAATCTGGAGAGAAATTACATCCTGTTCTGATTTTACTACCTTACACAATCAGCAAAGATGGAGACTTTGCTCTCTATGCCAACGTCAAGATGATTAATAAAGAAGTTAAAAAGCAGAGGTCCCAGTAACGATCCACCCACAATTTTAGCCCAACCTGAAAAGGTTCAATTTATTACAATTCTCTGTTGTCTGTCCTTCAACCAGTTATCGATCTAGGTGTAAATATTTTTACCAATACAAATTGCCTTTATTTTGTACACCAACCTCTTGTGTGACACCCTATTAAAAGCCTTTGTAAAATCTAAGTAGAACACATCAACTGCATTACCCTGGTCTAAATTCCTACTTACCTCCTCAAAGAAACTAAGGTTAGTTTGGTACAACCTACCCTTCATAATCCATGCTGACTATTACTAATCCTTTTGTTTCCATTATGTATTCCTGAATATTGTCTTGTACTAAACCTTCAACTTGCTTCCCCACTATTGATTTCAGGCTTACAGGTCTGTAATTCCCCAGGTTGTGATCCAGGTCTCTTTTTAAATATAGGCACCATGTCTGCTTTACGCCAATCTTGTGGTAATGAGTCCATGAATATTAAATATGACAATTTGGCTATTACTGAACTTAACTACTTAAGGGTAGATCTTCAAAAATCCATTAAATACTTAACAATATGTTAACTTAAATTAAAGTTTTGTAAAGTGCTAACAGGGATCTTCAAATCTCAGTAATGTTGCGTTATGTGCTGTTTTCAGCGGTAACGAGCCCTTGCGTTACTATAATCGCTGTTAGTGCTAATAATGATGTTCCCTCTAACAGCGCATATCCCAAGAGCGCCATTAGAGTTACCGCAGGGATTTAACGTTACGTTAATTAGGTCAGCGCTAATCTTGGCGTTACTCACATCCAGACCCTGACATACGTCTGTTACAGGGTCTGGACGCGTGTAAGACGATATTTACGTCTGATTTAACACCATATTGATATTTACAGGGTTCTTTTTCTCTTCTGTCTTCTCATTTTTTACTTTAATGAAACACTTATTCCGCGTCTGCCTGGGAGTAAAACATTTGGGTAAGACAGGCGTAACACCATGTTTTATGAAGCTAATGCAGGATAGTGCTAACTTTACATGGCATTGTGTATGCTAATGAGATAACTAACAGCTGTTGTTTTTTTGCATGTATTTAGCTTTCAGGATAGCCGATACATTCAGGGAATCTAATGAACGTTACCTATTTAGGTAATGTCACGTTAATAGCCCAGATTTAATGGGACTTTAAATAAAAACAAACCATGTATGTAACACAGAACAACCCTTGGGTGCATGCCTTCGGCCAGGTTCCTTATTTACTTTAATGTTATCACGCCACCTATGCATTTCTTCCTCAGTAAACCAATTGTCCATTAATATACAGGTTGTGACTTCCTCCTGTTGTAATATTTTTGCAATTGACTCCTCCCTTGGGAATACAGAGGCAAAGACTGTATTTAATACCTCCAACTTTTCCTTATCTCCAATAATTTGCCTGCCCATCTCCCACTGAAAGGGTCCTCTATTCTCTCTTCTAATCTTTTTGTTATTAAGTACTAATACTGCAGTGTCATGTAAATAACTATGAAATGGTTTCAAACATAAAATACACATTGTTTAAGAAATGTAAACACTGGACCCTAATATTTTAGTGTAATAAGATTCTCTATTAATGTCTATTACAGTATCAAGTCACTCGAAAATGTCTATTTTTTTATCATAGTCCTTTGCTGTACACTTTGCATCTTAAAGTTATGTAAATAACACCTTTCAGGCTGTTAGTTTGAAGAACTGTGAACAGAATATTTCATTATTCTTTTCATTGCTTTGCGGTCCTTCCAAAGTGATGGTCCGATGCTTGTTTTCATTGACTATACAGTAAATTAGATTTTAAAGCCATTGGTATCCATAAAGGAATTTTAGCAAGCATTGCATTTACTGTAACTGCAAACTTGCACCATGAAACAACAATAATAATGGGTGTAAGTGTATTCTGACCCATCCTCATAGTATCACAGACAGAGATGCTGCTTGAACAGTCATATGTATTTATCCTAAGAGGCTGGGACTATACTGTAGACAATGTTCTCTAGTTATCAGAAGTAAGAGGATGCTTGAATACATTTGAGATTGTCTTCATTGCTCAGTTCAGTTGAGAGTCTCTGTCAGTCTAATTTCCTTTTTATTGACTGTGAGGACAAGCAAAGCAATAACCTGGAATGACAGGTGGGTGCAGTTGTGTGGGAGGAAGGTGAAGCCATCAGCGCTAACATTTAATATAGGTGAGAGGAGTATACTGTATGTAAGATGTTTGAGTGATTTTTATCAGATTTTTTTCCTAGTAGAAATCAGTGCATTTAAAAGATAGGTGGGCAGATAAACCATATTATATTAGAATTATATTAGAAATCCTGATGCTGACTTCTGGTGAATTAACTTTTAAGGAGAGAGGAAATAAGAGAATTAAATTTGACACTTTCGAATATAAATCAGTATATGTTTTGGAGCTTATAATGGAGGGTGATGACATGGAAATGTTTAGACATTTTAAGCTCACATGATATAGGAGGTTACAGGAAAGTGCAGTTAGAAATATCTAATACACTGGAGATGGATACCCAGGGATTCTATATTTGATATAGAAAAAAAACAAGATCAACAGCTTCACCTGTTAGGGGTCCACCAAAAATGACTACAGTACAGATAATTTGGAGATCATGAGCTGTTCATATAAATGAATGAAATAAACAGCTGTATCAGTTATACATCCACATTAGGAAACATCATGTAGACATTAAACATGCTTTGGAAGTAATACCAACTAATATTATTTTGAACTACCCTTAGACATGCCACGCAGGTCCCTATAAGTCTTTTTAGATGCAAGGTGTATATGGAAGAAATTGACGGTGCAATGCCATAACTGATCCTGCTATATCCTGCTGTTGTAAAGCAATCCCATCATAACCCAGAGACCACAACATGAAACATATACCTGATTGGCTTAATTACATACATGGCCTCTGACATCATATTACACAAGTCACATACCTAGATTATAAATCATTTTTTTTAGCTGAGCTTTAAGGGGGTCATTTTCTATTGTTCAAAGTGGTCACTTGGGCTGTAGGCCAAAAACCACTAATGACTTTAATGGGTTTTTTTGTTGCTGTCAAAAATCGACCCAAATGGTCATTTCAGACAATAGAAAATAAGGCCCTAAGACTGAACATGAACTGTTAATAAATGGTGAAAGGACTCAGAATCAGATTTGAAAGTTTGATTATTTTTAACCATTTGGCAGTGCTCAAAGTCTATGGGAATTAGGTGAGTTTGAGTGCCACTAATATTCTTACTTACACACACAAAGTACCAAAACGTTTTGTTAGCAAATAAATAGTTCCACCTTTAAAGGACATGGATTTATTTCCATATTTGTTTGTTAAAAATCTAAATATACATTTTATATTTTAGAATGAGGTCCAACTACAGTATTGTGCCCAATTGTGGTTAAATGTTTTGAACAAGGGTATGTACCACCACGTGCTTTAAGTACCATAACCAATGGATACAAATGATATTTTTAGCCAGCAATTTGTAACATTTTTAATGTTGTTGCTTGTTTTTCTCTGGCTAACACAGTAACCCACAAGTAACATAACTGCCACATTGTGTTCATTGCATGCGAGACTAATGGATCGATGTCGCTACGTATTAGAAACAGGTTCCCCCTATTACTGGTTTTCACAGGGTCATGATGATTGATTGTTCTTTGGGGATAATCCTTTGAAGCCAATATCAATCAGTTATCATTCGCAGATGAGGGCTTTAAGTGTTGAAGCATGTTTGTTTGCGGTGTTAAGATGTCCAGCAACAACCGTGAAGACTTTCTGCTTCCTCGAATTCAATAAAGTAATTTCCCACCGTTTGGTACTTAAAGTACATTCACTCACAGCCAAGGTCAGAGGCAACTTCTTGAACAACTTCTATCTTATCTTATTTATCTCTTGTTCTAAGTAAGGTTATTGCTCTTCTGGTTCTATATGGAGTGGGAAAGGAAAAGCCAGAAAAAAATGGGGTTACAATTATAGATTTGCATTGACCATTGTAAAAAATCATCAACATTACATTTCGCGGCTAATAAGGCATCTATTCGTAAGTGAAAAAAAGAATAGTGCTAAAGTGCTAGTGCCCAAAGTGTAAATGCTAGTAAACACTTCACTACAAAATAATTAGTGATGTGTAGGGATACTACCCTAAATTCAACAAAGTAATTAATTATAATAATAATCAAATAAGTGTATGACCAAGGCTGCCTAGATAAACTGACCGATACACGTCAGAAAAACATGGTTAAAACAAATAAAGAATCGAACTATAGGTGCCGGAATTTATTTGTTGTGCCCATTTATTCACAAGTGCAAATAGTTGGGAATTGATTTTGAAAAGCCTTTAGAAATGTGTATAAATGTTTGCAGTTCCACCATAACCATTCCATTTGTCCAGAGACATGGAGAGAGATTGGGGGGAAAGAGAGGGGGGGCTGGATAGGGAGAGAGAGGGGGTAGGGAGAGATATTGGAGGAGAGAGTGGGGAGAGGGAGGAGAAAAAGGGGGGAGATAGGGGAAGGTGGAAGATAGAGGGAGTTGGAGAGAGTGGGGGAGAGAAAATAGGGGGAGAGATAGAGGGGGAAAGAGGGGGAGAGAGAGAGGGGGGAGTTAATTTTTTTGTTAGACCCAATTGCTATAAATACCACCCCCATATACCATCACAAACATATCTTTAAACAATACGTGGTGAAATAAATGCATGAAAAAGAGCACACCTGAGATACCTGGGAGATATAATAATCTAACTCATTTCAATATACTTTGCCTGTCCACATTAGCATGTTTCCCAGGTATCTCAGGTGTGCTGCTTTTTGTGCACAGGTATATAATGTGTAACAATTCTGACTTTAATAAAATAGAGCTCTCTCTGTATACATTCTAACCAAATTTGTAACAAAAAATGAACAGCCGAATGTTTATCAGCGTTGCGAATATTAACAAAAATGTGTTGAAATATTTGCCGGGCTCTAGTTACAACATGCGTGGTTGAGAGGTTAACTCAGTTACTGATGATGGGTATAAGATATCTAATAAAGTAAGTCTCAATATTAATGACAATCTATTTGTATTTAATTTATTTTGCAACATTTTCTGTGCATCCGGAGGAAGATGATCTAGTTCATTGTATGATGTTCTAAGTTTAAGGAGCCATACAGGTCGCCAAAGTAGAGTACATTTGTTTTAGGGTGTGATATTTTTTAGGGGACTTCTATAAGAGTACTTGACAGATTAAATGATACACTGGCGACACACTTTATTCGAGCTCGGCTAGTCCCACGAATTCGGGTATATGTATTGAGGTTTGTGACTGTTTTCTGCCCGAGTATATTGGGTTATTTTCCAGGCAGGGATTGAAGCATTTTATTCCCGCTGGCTGCAATACTGCACAGTATATATATATATACTGCATTACAATTCATGAATTTATGCCATCTGGTAGACACGCGAAGCATTGCAGCCTATTAAATCATAATCATTATCATTTAACAGATCAGCCGCCCGTCAGCCAGGCATGAACCCAGGCTGGGAAGGCAAACGCAACGGGGCTTGTCAGAGGTGAGGAGCGGCGCATTCCAGGTATCTGCCAGGTACATACTGGGTATTTGCTCGAATAAAGTGTGTCAGTGCAGTAGCTTTCTGAATGTTACTGGTTCCTTCAAGTGTATACTGTGTTACACAAATATGCCGCAACACTCATCTTGTGTTACCCGCTTCCTGCTGCTTAACAAAGAAATAAAGCGCAACAAATATAATGATAACATCAAGCTGCTGCCTGAACACCAGCGGTTTCCCCAAACCGCAACTATAACATAACTAAACCAAAAAGTGCTCGTGGCGCAAAGTGACCATAAATAAACAGTAACATGTGCAAATGAACCCAGTGATTAATAAACACTGAAAACACATATACTGTTACTCCATATGTAGATCCTCTGGTTCATAGGCTCCTTGGTGACCTCACATGCAGAAAAAGACACAAATGCAGAGGATATAGTGCATTAACATTTACTGAAGGTGACAAACAACACAGAGGGGAAAGGAATAAAACTCACACTCTCCCCGCTGCTATAATAGCAAGAAGTGACTTTGGGCGCACTTCAACCCTCCGCCCGAACCCGCTGCTCAGCGTGCACAAAACCACGTGTGCCGATCTCCTCCATCAGCGTCTCTCACCAGCGTCCGGAGCCTCCCGTCTGTTAGACACGTAACAGCCGCCTCAGCGGTCTCAGCCAATCAGGGTCTCACCGGGAGTGATGCAGGGTTGGTACGGTGGCCCCAAACAGTCAGAAAGGCCCAACGCGTTTCGTCATGTGACTTCGTCTGGGGTCATGTGGTTTTGTGCACGCCGAGCAGCGGGTTCGGGAGGAGGGTTGAAGTGCGCCCAAAGTCACTTCTTGTGATTATACCAGTGGGGAGAGTGTGAGTTTTATTCCTTTCCCCTCTGTGTTGTTTGTCACCTTCAGTAAATGTTAATGCACTATACTCTCTGTATTTGTGTCTTTTTCTGCATGTGAGGTCACCAAGGAGCCTATGAACCAGAGGATCTACATATGGAGTAACAGTATATGTGTTTTCAGTGTTTATTAATCACTGGGTTCATTTGCACATGTTACTGTTTATTTATGGTCACTTTGCGCCTCGAGCACTTTTTGGTTTTGCTTTACGAAGGGGTTTAAGTATGTGGCATTGGATCATTGTACTGCACATCTGTTCTTACCTAAAAGTATGTTGTACAGATTCTATAATAAATATATACAGTAATAACTATGAACCATACTACATCCTCAAGTATTCCAGAAAAGAGTAGGAAGAGTTAATTACAACATTGCATGGAAGGCAGAGGTTTTCAAGCTGATGAATAGAAGTATTTCAGACCGGAGTTTTATCGGCTCTGTAAATACTTGATTTTAGGAAATGCCTAAACTTCCACCAGAAACTGTCTGGTTCCTGTTGATATCCTTTTTTTCCCCCATGTTCTGATTTAGCCCAGCCTCAGAACACAGCACACAATATCACTCACAGGGGCAGAGGCTCTGCATAGAAGGGGAAGAGAATGAGATCTAACACTCTTACTCAAT
Organism: Ascaphus truei; assembly: GCF_040206685.1. Lineage (NCBI taxonomy): Eukaryota > Metazoa > Chordata > Amphibia > Anura > Ascaphidae > Ascaphus > Ascaphus truei. Next base: position 104,192,042 of record NC_134489.1, read on the forward strand.
GTAGTGAGAAACAGGGTAATGCACAGGGCACAATGCATCAATATCCATTTATCTGAATGGAAGTGAACGCTTGTGTTACTACCTGTACAGTACCTCTCCCCAATACTGTCTCTGAGAGAGTTATTCATGTTTCATGTTGGTTAATGTTGTGTAACCACCAGAGGTGGGCACATTTTTGTTGCCGATTCTTGGATCGGTAGCGGATCAGCCGGTTTCTTTGATCTGCGGATTTCAGCGGATCAATGTCAAAAAGGGCGATTGGCGTTTTGCAGATTTTTTACATTATAATTACCAATACACTCCGCGGATTCCGCAGCCCGTGGATGGAGTTGTAGAATCCAATGCGCGGATTTAGCAATGCGTTGGCGGTTTCTTAAGAACCCACCAACGGATGGTGTAATCCACAGATTGGATTCTTCAAATCCGTCCAGGGGTTGTATCCAATGGCGGTTTTTGATGAATCCGCACGGATTAAAACCGACCAAATCCGTTCGCGGATTTTACACCGCAAAACGGATTTTGGTGGAAAAATGCGAGAAAATCCGGGAAACGAATTTGGGCGGAGTCACCCATCTCTAATAACCACTGACACGGCAAAGCAGGAATGCGTCCAACGTCTTCACATTTACACGAATGCCTAAGTAAGTAAGCTACTCGCTAGTTTTTAACTTAAGAGAAGCAGGGTTTAAAGTGCCAATAAATACATTTATTGTACTGTGCATCATTGCAGGGACCATATGAAGCAATAGAAAAAAATCTCATATTTTTTAAAGGATGAATGTATGTTAATAGAGCAGAAAAGGGGAATCCCTGTCTAAAAAGGATTCCTTATTTGTTGCCATGTTATCGTGGCATCTCTGGCAGCAAATTGGCTGGAAAGGAAATAAAAATTTTGGTTTGCACATAAAAGCGTCTTGTTGGCGATTTTGCCCTTAACAGTGTATTGCATTGGGGGTATCAATAGTTTGTTTGCCAGCATGGAAGCTGCTTGTGACCATGTTGTTCGAACCCCTTAGTTGCTTATGCCTACCTTAAACAGCCAAACAGTACGTTGCTAGCCTCATTGGCAGTGAGAAGGTTAAAGGATTTGCTTTCAGTTTTCATAGAGAAATATAGAATTACATTTCTTGGGGTGACTCAAGGCAGGAAAATCCCACAAACCCCCTTTTTTTTAATGTTTTTTTAACCTGTATTCAATTTGAATCACAATGACCCCCAATGGCTGCTGAGGAGAACAAAATGGCAGCCAGCAGGAAGCCATTCAAGATCCCCTGCATTAAACATAGGTAAAAGATCCCCTGCATTAAACATAGGTAAAAGATCCCCTGCATTAAACATAGGTAAAAGATCCCCTGCATTAAACATAGGTAAAAGATCCCCTGCATTAAACATAGGTAAAAGATCCCTTCTATTAAACTTAGGTAAAAGATCAAAGGTAAACAAATTGGATTAGCACAAATTAGGGATTTTACAATTTTGCTGGCAGAGAAATGGTTACATTAACTGTCATTCATTTAATTTGATCTTCTCAAATAAACTGCAGCTTTGTCCAGCCCTGATCCCTACAGCTTTGGGATCCCGGCTGCTTTCTTCTCCCAGGTACAGTATGTGTTGCATCATTTTAGTTCTCGGTTTTCTTTTTGCTTTTTGATTTTTGGGTAAAAATTTGCAAATATGTTAAGCTGATTTTTCATTTAAAATAAATATGTAAAATATGTGAAACGTTACCTGGGGAGTGCCTTCACACTGTTACAGTTCCAAATGTATCTCACTGCGGAAATACACATTGAGATTACAGCATGGTGCCTTCGCTTTACAAGGATTTGTAAGGACAGAGAGTAAGGTGAAAGCTGGGTGTTTGTATCTTCACACTTTTCTATTTCTAAATACACCAGAAATGACATTAATGGAAAGTCCCTATTAAGGAAATGCTCACTGCACTGGCCAGCCATTCCCATCATAGTCAGACAATCAACACTGCCGTGTAACAGCTAATTTAAGCATACATCAGGTGTCAAGTGACCTCACCCGCCCTTTAATGTGTCTAAATGGCCTGTTGCTTTGGGAACAGTGGCTTTCCATCGCTGCTGCATGTGAATATACCGTACAGTTCTTAGAGCTAAAGTGTGTGCATTCTAGATGTTTTCCCGTGTACTTATTCAGACAGTGGCTACAATCACTTAAATAAAGTAGTGTTACTGTGGCAGTTTTCTATTCAATATACTGTACTACTAAATATAGTATAGAGTAAACTACATATGCAGCTGCCAGTTTCAGACTGCTTGCCAAGGAAAATCTGTGACCAAAGCAGTAACTCTTGAGATGGTCCACAGCTGGCTGTAATGGCCCATTGGATTAACACAGCGGGGGTCCTTGCGTTTGAATGGGACTCCCAGCCTGGTAGGATTCACACAGCGTGAGTCCCATTCAAATGCAGTGTTAATTGCTGTATTAATCCGATGGGCCATTAGTCTGGCTGCAAAAATCTCCCAGTGTGTGATGGGTTTTAGTGCAGAATTCTTTAGGCAAGCGGTCTGCAGCCGTCAGTTGCAGCAGTATATAGATATAGAAGAGAGAAGCTTAAAGACAACGCAGAAGCTTATTGGGAAGACGCAAATAATTGCACTCAAACAAGATGAGGAATCTACAGTAAAAAAATGTGCACTTCTACATGAAATTGTATGAGAAAACAGATAATACAGGACATAATCCTGAAGAAATTAGAATTATTGGACAAAGATGGCACCCAACTGGATTCCAAGGGAAATTAAAAGACCGAGATGATGATCAAATATAAAATGGGATGATAACATCAGAATATTTGTTGGAGTAACGCGGAGAAGAGGCTGTAACCACAGTGCCTCGAAGATCAATCCGGAGGCCTTCATCCAGTAGTGGATTGACAAGGGCTGAAGATGATGATACATTTTTTGTTTGTATATCTTTTTATTGCAATGGCAATCACTGGGGCTATTGTAATCTATCCCAGTAATTCTGTGGTATAGCTTTGTATTTCAGGAATGGATTTCTTGATCTGCAGTCTATGATATGAATTAAGCAGCACAGCTTGATGCCGTTACTGTATACTAATAATACAGCATTTTAGCACGAAGAGAAATGTACAGTAATCAGATCAAATAGTATTGCAAGACCTAAGTCTAAAGACGGCAGTGTGTATGAGACACTTTTTATATATTGTGTAACTACTTTTGCATTTGTCGTTCCTTGTAAAATCTCATTGATAATCTCTCTGTTTCTATATAATTGTCTAATTCCTATACTTGGCTGTAATCCATCAAACACTTCTCATCTATTAAATATAATTATATGCTTTGTTGGAATAACCAGATGTTTATTGCTGGGGAGAGCAGCTGTCTTTATTTCCTATTGAAAGGTTATAAACCTATTTACATTAGCAATAACCCACCAGTATTTAAATAATACATCAAATGAATTGTTCCCACTTGATGCAGTTGGTAATGTAACGGGTACACATAAAGGCAGACAGTAGATAGATGGATGGATGAGTAAAGTTTTCCTTTTGCAATTATGCTGTTAGAATCATTTAAAGATGTGTTGTACTGAGGTAACCCCTTTGTTACTGGGGTTTCTCAACCTCATTTTATGTTTTAGAAAAATAGCACGCTCTTTGAGGCTTAACTGCACTGTGGTTAAAAAGGAGTAATGAGCCTAGTATTGAAGCTCACACCCCTCAAGGGATGTTTCATTCTTAAGGGGCCTAATATTTTTAAAGGACATTGGGACATATTTACCAAGAAGTTCTAATCCCCCAAACACCTCCCAGCACAGTTTTGTAAAAAGGGCTCTTTAGGCCCATTCTAGCCAGTAGACTATATGGTGTCTTCCAGCACTGTAGGTGTCTTATGGAGTAGAAGTCCTCAGTAATTATGTAGGTATTGGGCAGACTGGGCCTCCCTGGGTAGTTAGGAACCTGTAGTCTTTTTCTAGGTTCAAATAATACCAATGCGGCTTCATAGGCATCTTTAAATGAATTATCGGTGCTTTTATTGTTCACATCATTGACAGTGTGGTTACGTGGTAGACTTTCCTTTAACGCAGGGGTGGGAAACTCCCGTCCTCAACGGCCACCAGACAGGTCAGGATTTCCGGATATCCCTGCTTCAGCATAGGTGGCTCAGTTGAAGACTGAGCCACTGATTGAGCCACCTGTGCTGAAGCAGGGACTGACTGAGGCACCTGTGCTGAAACTGGGATATCCTGTAAAACTCACCCGTCGTTGAGGACTGGAGTTGCCCGTGCCTGCTTTAACTCCTTGATTGCCACAGGGGCCAGCAACTCCTGAGATTTTCTCTGAAGCAGAACATGTTTATTGACTAGAAAGCAGTGGTCTGTTTCCAGATGAGGAGACAGCATGAGGGCTCTGACTGTAGGATATTCTAAGAAAGCTTGAGTTCCTAACAGATGAAAGATGCCCTTCATTAATAAATGAACTAACATTTACTAACATCTGTGTCAAATTCTCCTGAGCGGTGGGGGATCCCAGTTTTCCCCACAAACAGCATATTAAAATATAAATAAACAGTTAGTTATAACCTATGTTAAGCGTGTTATGCCTCGTTTAAAGTGCATGCTTGCGTGCGCGCACTGCAGGCTGGAGGCATCGGGAGGCGATAGGTAGGCATGGCGGAGGCCTGGCGGAGGCGTTGCCGTGACATCATGTGAGTTGTTCGCCCTCATTGGCTGAACCTCTCACGTGACGCAGGCCGTGACGCGGCCGTCCACCCGAAAATGTCTCAATCTCTCAATTTCTGAGATCTGTTTAAAATGTGCGTGCTTGGACACGTCAATTTACAACATGACTTTGTTTAAGCGTCGCGTGCACACGCGTTGCCATTATAATCAAGGCCTTAGACTGTGAGGTGTGTGGTCTTATCTGAAAGTCTTTAAATGTATCGGGAATTATGTAGAAATAGCCGTGTCAGTCAGGTAACGATAGTGCAGAGTAAATGAGTACTTCAGTATTACCGTAGGTGATACTTTTTCTATTTTGACTAACAATTGATATTATAAGAGAAGCTCTCGCGTTTTCTCTCTTCCTCAGGTCCAGTATTTCTGATGTATCTTGAAAGGGGTGTTTGGTTTTGCACACTCTACATTTCCAGTTAGGAATGACAACCGTTTCAATATGGTTAACATCAACATAATAGCAAAACAGATCGTGTGGTGATGAATTATTGAGCAGATTCTGCCACTGTTCAATATTTCTTTCCTCTGGCTGAGCTCAGAAGCCTAGTTCAGAAGTGGTCTGCGGAGTCCTGCTGGGTTTTGATCATCCTTTTACTTTCCACTTTGTTTTTAATCTGCCCATTGATGTAACAGATTAGTTTACATTTCATAACATCAGTGAAACAGTAAAAAGTAACATCCTCCAGCACAATCCTCGAGCAGAGTTGCGCTAAAGGAGGCTCGGTTTGTAGCTGGCAATGTCACAGTGTAAATATTAGCACAACATGGTAGACAATGGTAGCAAACAGGAGTCTTTGAATGTGGAGGTCTTCGTGTATAACCTTCCTTTGTAATGTGGGGAAAGAATAGAAGTGCAAAACAAATGCAAAATACAACCAACAGAGGACTGGAGGATTTACATAACAAGCTGTTCATTGTGCCCCAGGTCACTCGTGTCATTGGGAAAATTACTCCTATTAGGAATTCACACAAAAATAACGATCCTTGCCATGCATCTCAGTAGGAGTATCGTGTGCAATGTTGACACCTGTAGTGTAGCCCCTATGCATTGTGGGTAATGTATGGTGCTTTATTTCATGACGCAGATTAGGTGTAAGAGGAGTATTTGCTACAGTAACCCAAACATTTAACTGGGTGCGCCCCAGGGGATTTCTTTACAGTCAAATATTCTTTGCTGCATGTGATAGGCTGATGGTTAACTGCTTATGTAGTTGGCCCTTTTTTCAATTGGGTTGTTGTGACTTGTTTTAGAAGCCACTTTGAATCAATGCTAAAAAAAAATAATGTAACCTTTTTGTAGCCGCAGACAACAGCAATGCAACGTCTTGCTGGGTCCTCTAGTTACACAAAACGTATCTGAATTTAATGGAAAATAATTATCTTTCACCCGTCCACATAATCTTAAATAATACTTGGTAGAGAGCAAAAGAAACATACATTTTTTAAACTTTAACATACAGTATTAAGATAAACTGAGCGAGTAAAAACAGGAAATGCACAGAGCCAAGTGACCTGCTGGAAATCTCGTACTAAACGGCTTTGCTTTTGGCTTCCTGACAATGAGGAACTGGCCCTCGCAGGGCTCCAAGTGACTCGCTGATGAGTTTACATTTCCTTCTGGGGAGAGTCTGCAGCTTCCTGCTCATATCACAGCTACAGTCACAAATAATAACAGCAGATCTGCCCCTATATTCTGTGTTGTGTTTGCACATCTGCACGCCACTGCAGGTTTGTCCTATATACTGTTCAATGCATATGTTTGCAGCCATCTCCAATAATAAACACGACTTTTTCTCTCCCTGTCGATTCTACTTAAAATCCAAACTGGATGAACTATTACAGATTATCTGTAGCCAAGCTCTGCCCAGAATTGTAAGTGCATTGTCTTAAACATCTTCAGACACTTGCTTTATAATTACTGGAAGCCCCCCCTAACTACATGATGCATCTTTTATATAGCGCACACAGTGTACTCAGCACTTTATAAAAGAGACAATACAGTACAAGGGATTATAATACAATAAGTGCAATAAAGACAGACAATAGGAAAGGAAATCGCTGTCCCGGAGAGCTTACAATCTAATTGGTATGTTGGGAGACTCACAGAGACAGCAGGTGAGGGAATAGGTGCAGTTGATGGCAGTGCTTGGCCATAGTGGTTGGTAGGGGTGACTGTGGGAGTGGGACAGCAGCCCTGAGTCCAGGCTGATGATATGCTCAATTTAAGAGGTGAATTTTAAGGTTTCGCTTAAAGGTGGAGAGAGAAGGTGCTTGGCGTATTTTGAGTGTGAGTGATTTCCACATGTAAGGTGCAGTGAGGGAAAAGGGTTTTAAGGTGAAAGAGAGCAGTAGAGGTGAAAGGGGTGGAGACCAAAGCTGATATGTAGGGAGGAGCAGATGAGTGGAGAGCCATAAAAGTAAGGAGAAGATTTAAGGAGGAGATGAGCATAGTCAAAGGCCTGGATCCACAAAGCTGCCTCGGCTATTTTCCATTTCCGCGCTCCTCGGCGCAGCGCACGCTCGTCTGCTGCAGGAGATATTTCCTGTCCTGTAGGCAGAGGCGACAGGGCGGCGTGTCGGCAGCTGGTTCACCCTCATTGGGCGAACCACTCACGTAATGTCACGCAGCAAATACAAACTTGTTTGTAGCGTGAAGCGCAGGTCTCCCTGTAGCGCTTGTGCATGCGCACACTATACACAAATGCATTGGCGTCCTAGTGTTTGTTTTCGGTGCGAGCTACACAGCTCGTGCCGTCTCCTGCACTATGGACGCAGCCTAAGTGACCTAATATCACTTTAAGCCTAACCGTGTATGTTCAATGGACAATACAGTAATGTTAAGTCAGGTTTTCTCCCAAAAAGAATATATAATGGCAGTCCGTGATAATCACATGCAAATAATAGGCAAGAAGCGGCGTTACCCAAACATGGCAAATCCCCTAACGTCTGTTAATGTTAATGTGGGGACTGCATGTTAGTTGATGTTATTCACATCCAGAAATAGAGCACTCACAGGGTCAGGATGAGTCTAACACTACAGTAAGGCAAGAGTTAACTAATATAGCATTATTTCCAGTGTTATTACCCTCTCCTCTCTTTTTCAACTTGGTTCTCCGGTTTCAGGGTCTGCATCTGAGTACAGCCAAGACCTTCACCCTGTACTTAATGTCACAGTATTGGATGATAAATGCAACGTCCCATTTATGGAAACAAAGGAGTGACATTTCAGACTTGATTGTCTTTCAAAATTTGCCAATCTCCTTCTTGTTTGCCTTTAACACAAGAATGAACTCAAACATCTAATGGAAATATATTTTCCATAGAAAGTTCTCGCATAGTTTGGTCCAGAGAAGATTAACTTTGACCTAAACCTAACATAATAAAGAGGAGTGCAGTGACCGCCACCTGCTGGAATAGAAGGGTAAATATGAATTTACAAATAATAGAAGTAGAAAATAGATCAAATATATATGCCAAACTCCTCTTTTATTTAAGAAGGAAAATATTTTTAACAAAGTTGGTGCACAAAATATAATGCTACAACTTTTCTTGAACACCAGCCAAATGTTCAGCCCATTTGTGGATTCCAAGTTAAACAAACTTGAGATCTGAGATTTGAGGGGAATGCCCTTAGTGTCAAAATAATAGTGTAAAAAAATAAACAAAACATGTATGTGTGTAGCCTTTTGTCAACCTTAAAGGATTCTGTTTTTGGTCTTTATTACAGTTTTTACCATATGTGTGGACCATGGGAGTTACGGGACACACAGATTATATGCAGATATAGCTCTTCTGTGCATCACTTTGTCTGCTTTCCAAACTAGGGCAAAAAGTATCATCACATTTATCTCCGAAACAAATCCCATTAAAAGTAATGTTTTTCTTTTGTTTGCCTATTTGTAACCCGTTGTCATCCTGGCTCGATGACGTTGCCACAAAGCTCTCGATCCACAGTTGCTTGTAAGTATTGTTTTGTTATCTTCGTTTCTTGAAAAATGTCTTCAGCCACCGGATGTGGCCTTTTCAGTGTTTTCCGGCCTTCTGACAGGGCCTAGCATTATATAGGCCTATGCCATCCCAGAATGCCTGACGTGACAGGGTACGTCAACAGAAGCCTTTGATAGAAATAGTAACAATGCGATCGCGATGCGGTAATTAACATATTATTAACGGTCACATTAAGGGCCTCATGCAGTAAAGTCCGATAGAAAAAATCGCCAGGGTTTTTAAATCGCCATTTTTGATAGCGTTGCTATCACGGTATGCAGAAAGCCCCAAATAGCAGTGATAGCAACATTTGCAAACATGGCGAGTAGCCGGCGACGAGATGATCTGAAAAGGTCTCACCCGGCGAGTTGAATCTGCTTCAGAGAGAGACCCAACTCTCTCTCTCTGCGCAAATCTCACCCCAAATAAAAATATTTTAATTTAAATTTTATTACAAGTGTAGATGAGCAGGGGTCTCCCCTGGGTGCCCTGTGGGGCCTGCGAACACCCGTGGAGACCACCCGGGGACCCCCACCGGCCTGTGGTATTAATCCTGTGTGTAAAAAAATAAATAATGTTTTTATGTGGGGGCACAGGGGGTGGGTGAGTTGTGTATTGTTGTTTATTAAATATTGTAATGGTTTTTGGTGGTCTAGGAGGTGGCAAGTTGGGCTGTTGTGTGTATTTTTTTGTATTGTGGGTAGCGGTGGTGGGTGAAGGGGGTATTAGCCCCAAGGATGGGTGTTTAGTCCTTCAGGGTGGGTAGCGGGAGGGGTTAACCCCTTCATTACGTTAGCGGTATTAACCGCTATTGTGATGAAGGGGTTAAGTCCAACCTCAATCCACCTGCAAGGCCTAAACACCCACCAAGGGCCAAATACCACCTTCACCCGCTCCCGCTACCCACAATAAGTATAGCACTGGTGGTTAACCCCTTCATTGCCGTAGCGGTTAGCTGCTAAGGTAATGAAGTGGCCTGTAAATGCATTTTTGATGCATCTGATTTATGCCGGGGGTCTCCGGTGGTGCTATTAATGGATATCAGCTTCGGAGGCTCCCGGCATCAATCCGATGCAGGAAAAATGCATTATTTTTTCTAAGTGCCGTCTCGCCTCTTCTCGCAGCTTCTCACCACCTGTTTGCCAATTTTTTTGGCGGGACGATTTGGAGAGGAAATCTCCATTCTAGAGCAGCGATCATCCTCGATAAGCTGATCGGGGTTACTATAATTGAGCGAGTTTGAGAAGCTGGCGATATGTGGTTTAACGCTGCGTGTTTGGCAGGTTTTTTTATTCCGGCAAAAATACACGGCGATTTTTGCTCTTACCGCCAGCTTATCGGGGCTTACTGAATTGCTGTAGGTTTTTTTTGGCAATAACCTGGCGGTAAGGGGCTTATCGCTGCTTATAGCATGAGGCCCTAATTCTTTTGTTGCGACTTTGGGTAAAATATCACATCCCCGTCAATTATCACAATCTTGATATATTCCATCTTTAAAATTGCATTAATAAGAGCGTTTTTTTAAAACTAAAGTCAACAATTTCACTCAAAAAATAAGCAATCACTTTACCTTTTGTTTCAACATTGTCCCTCATCCCCTCTAGACCAGGGGTCCCAAACTCAGTCCTCAAGGGCCACCACCTGCACAGTTTTTATGGATATCCTTGCTTCAGCCCAGGTGGCTCAATTGAGTCTCCTGTGCTGAAGCAGGGATATCCATAAAAGCTGCCCTGTTGGTGGCTCTTGAGGAATGAGTTTGAGACCCCTGGTATAGAGGCTTGGGTAAAGTTAATGCATTGGAGGGGGGGTAAATGATAATAATAAACAATAAGAAGAATTCTCTTTAAAACCAGAGAATATCAAAGGAAACCTCCAGATCATGTGCCAACGGAAAGATTTACAAAGAACCAGATGTGCGTTTCTCCTCTCGCATGATGCATACATAAACCTCAGTGAATGTAGACAAGACGTCCATAGCAATCGTCCCTACTGTAATTGTAACTGTAGATTGGAAAGGTATCTTTGCAGATTAAATTACAGCGTACAGAGATTCCCAAACCCCGAAGGTTTCTTCTTCAAGAAGTGAGAAAAGGTATCGCAAGTCTGCTTCCCCGCAGAACCGATATGGCTGCAAGAATTTTAATTACTATGAAGCATAGAAAAAAGAAAAAGAAAAAATGATTTCATCAGCCTTGCTCAAATAGACGTAAGAGTTCTCTGCAAGAAGATAAATCCAGAAATCTGTCAGCATATTTTGTAGAAATCCCTAGTGAAGTGTCAGGCCCACTGTCTTAAAAACGCCAGGCAGCAGCATTAAACTTTAACTGATGATACAACAATGGCACTTATATTGTTGGAATACATTCACAGTTGCAAATTATTATTTCCACTATTTAATTCTCTCTGTAATGACTTTGCTCCTATTCAATAATTACCCCCCCCTCCATAGTCAAACAAGTGAGAAATATTCTTTTGTGCCACAGATTGGATTTTAAATTACTAACCATGAGTAAAAATTGTTTATTTTAAATTTGTCTCCATGTCTGGATATGCCTAAAATATGATATTGGGCTCCAGAGGTCATCAAGGTTTTCAATAACAAACTCGTGGTTTGGCTGTCTCTTTTAGTTTTAATGCAATTTAGTCGCACTGTGTACTGTAATTTAGAATGGCAGCAAAACCAATTGAGTGAATTACAGCATTGGATTCAATCAGAGGCTGTTATGCATCAATAAGTTTGATGAGGATGCTTAGATAATAACTAGCCTGGCTATATGTGAATTTGTATGACACCATGTCAACAAAGGTTTTTGTAGCTACACTAGATAATTTGTTGAAGACAGTGAATTGGGAAGAAAAGGAATCAAAGTTAACAATGAATAATTGAGTCACCTATGATTTGTAGACACCATTGGTTTTTTTTGCACAAAGCCAAGAAGAACTCCTGCAACAAATCAGAGAACCCGCCTGTAACAGGGACATACCCCTGTTTAAATAAAGCAGCCTCAGAGCTCTGAGAATCCAGCAGAGAGATAGTTGATTTCAGCCATTCAATTAAACAAGTCTCCAGCTGGACTAATGAGAGCTCTGTAAAAAGCCTCATCTGAGACACAGGAGAGAGATTCTTAGCTCATATTTGGGCTGACAGAAGGAGAGCAGAGAAGCTTGCACACAGACACTGTCTTGCGCACAAAGGCTGTGCTGAGATCAAGACACCCAGACACCTATATTTCCTGGACACAGAGGACTCAGTAACTTGCCAGAGGCTGACATGGAGGGCCACCTGCTTAAGGTACCTCCTGAGACTTTGGGGTGGAAATGGGAATATCCCTCCAGTCCTGAAGATAGGGTTCAGGGAAGTAAGTTAGCTCTTACAAAGGGATAGGGGTTTATTATTTTATTGTTTTTGTATGTTTTGCCTGGATAAAGGAATAGGCTCAATAAAGCCAAGATATAATTTCACCCAAACCGGTCTCCATTATATGTACCTCTGCACACATCTCTTACTCCGCCAAAAGCAAGTTAGAAGGTAAGCCTCCATCAGTAAGACCAGTGATGTTTAACAGATGTGTCAACTCTACAAAGATCAAAATACATGGAACAGAACAAGAAGATGTTTAAAACCTTGGCCAGCAAGTATCAATGGATGGAAAAGTTTTGAATTCCATCAATAGAAAAACAAAGATGGGGTAAAACGCATTTGGAAGAAACAAGACACTCGTTCAAGAGAACCTTTCACTGTGCCTCAAGAGGAAAGGATTCGACCCATGTATTCTGCCCGTGCACACGTATGGATGTGAAACTTGGACCCTACCGTATGTGTAAAGATAATTCAGAAACTTCAGACAACTTCACAAAATATGTAATAAGCAATTCGACTTTATTAAAGGACTCAGCAACATGTTTCATACCCCTTTTCGATGAATTTCTTACTCAAGATGTTTGACTGAGAAACGAAATCAATATCCCGTGAGCAGTTTCTTTTAATCCGATGAAACTGACCCACGGGTATGTTCTTAATCCATTGATCTTTATGGTTGCTTGAGGCATGAACATAATTGTTGATGGACACTAGCTTAAAATATGTCTTTATCCAAGAAAGTAAAGCTGTTCCACCGGCACCTAGTAAAATTGGAAAATCTGGTATTTGCACTAATGCTGCCTTCTCAGGGTCACTTGGGAATTCCAGATGCAGTCGATGCATTACATGTAAACACATTATTACTGATTCATCATTTACATCAGGGGAGCGCAAAGTGGGGGCGTGAGATTTTCTGGGGGGGGGCGCGGTGGTTACAGAGGCCCCGCGCTCTTCCCCAAGGTGTTTAAATTAAATGTCGGGGGAGGCGCGAGGCTTCTGTAAATCTCCCTTACCTGGTCAGAGCTGCCTCTTCGGTGACGCGTCGCCAAGACAATGCAGCATCAAATGACACCGTGGGGTCAAATGGCAACACGTTACCATGCCAATGCGGCATCATGTGACGTCATGACATCATATGATGCCGCAAAGCTTTGAGAGGGTAAGGGAAGGGGGCAGCGAGCAGGGGGGGGCACAAACAGAAAACTTTGCACACCAGTTTGCAAAAGGGAAACACATTGGATCTACCAGTTAGGCACTTTGACCCCTGGTGGATTCAATGAGTGCTTGGACACCAGCACTTTAGTCTGAATCTTCAGTTTAGCTTTTCTCTTTCTTCTTCTATCTAGTCTGCTCCTGCTAGACACGGAGACATGTGCCTATGCAATCATTTTGTGTGTGCACCCTCTTTTTGTCCTCCTTTTTTCTCACATTTTTTTTATTTCACTTTTTATTTTTTATTTTCAAAATTATATTAATTTATGAATTAATTTTATTAATGTATTATCATTTAGTATCCCTTTTTTATATTTGTAGTTTTATTACACATATTTGTTTATTTCCATCTTGCTTTTTCATTTTATTTTCTATTTATAGTACGCTGTATTGGTTATATTCATCTATCATTAATATTAGATATACATTAGTCCATCATTTTTTTATTGTTTTAGGATTAATTAATTTAAATTTAATTGAATTAGTTTATTTTTCACTACATATATTTATTGATTGCTGGGGAGCGCTCTCTTTTTGTTCTGTTCTTCCTTAATCCATCGATTATTATCAACATCAGTCCGCAATATGTGGATGGTATATACATATTTATCTAGTTCTGCATTAGATGTCTTGGTCTGGTGCTCTCTATCCCTGTTGGTGAGGATTCACGGTATATTGTTTATTCATTTTAATTTTCATCCATGGTGTTTATGAATGTGTATTGTTGTTTTTTTAATATTTTTTTAATTTATAAAATATTTTCTGTTGTTATTTTTATATTGATAATAGCTTTTTTGCCCGGCTTCGCCCGGGGAATGTAATATTGACTACATCTCCCCGCCCCCCCTTCTCCTTGCTGCCGGCACATCTCCCAGGCCCCCCCCTCCCCCACTGCTGGATGTAGTGCAGGTGAGATTTGTCTCTCTGTGTGTGTGTGTCTGTCTGTGTGTATATGTGTGTGTGTCTGTCTGTGTTTGTCTCCCCCACTGCCGAAACATGTGTCCCCCCCCCACTGGTGTCACATCTCCCCGCTCTGCTGTGGGATGTCCCCTCGCTGCTGGCACATCTCCCGCCCCCCCCCCCCGTTGGTAAATCTCCCCTCGCTGGTGGCACATCTCTCCCCCACCCCCTTGGTACATCTCACCCCGCTATCTGGCACATCTCCCCCTCATCCCCCCCCCCCCGCTGGAACATGTCACATCACACACAACAGTGATTCCCAACTTTTTTGTTTGGAGGACCCTTTAAGTATTTCGTAAAATTTCGGGGAACCCCTATCTGGATGACACATTTTCGACAGGGGTAAATCACAAAATAGACGTCTAAAGCAGTAGGGGTAAAAAATAATAACTAACTCATACTTTTGAATAAAGAATGTGTATATATTTTGTAATGATTTGGTTTTAAAAATCACCCCCCTTATCTCACATCACCCCCCCTGTATCTCACATCACCCCCCTGTATCTCACATCACCCCCCTCCCCCCCGCATCTCACATCAACCCTAAGAATCAATGTTTCTCTCCCTCCTCCTCTCCCCCTCATTCTCTGTCCTCTCCCCTCTCCTTCCTGTCCCCCTTCTCTCCCTCTCTCCCCCTTCTCTCTCCTCTCCACCTCCTCACGCACTCTCTATCCCTCTCTCTCACACGTCACACAGACGTCACACACACACATACGTCACACACGACACACACACACATACGTCACACACATGACACACACACACGTCACACACACGACACATACACACACACGCGTCACACACATCACGTTACACACGTCATGTTACACACATACACGTCACACACACACACATGCCACACACACACACACATGTCACGTTACACACGACACGTTACACACGTCACGTTACACACACACACACACGTACATCACACACACCACACACACATGTCACACACACACTGTCACACACAGTCACACACACACACAGTCACACTGACACACAGTCACACTGACACTGACACTGACACACACACACACACACACACACACACACACACACACACACACACACACACACACACACACACTGTCACACACATTGTCACACTGTCAAACACACACGTTTACTGAAGAAGCAGAAAAAGCAGAAGCAGCCTCTCCCCCCTCCCCTCCCTTCCTGTAGCTCACATGCAAAGATTACAGAGAAATCAAAAGCGGCCTGTAATGCCGACACCATGGATCCCCCTCACCCCCCCCCCCTCGCTCACAGGCCTCAAGCAGCAGGAGGCTTGAGGCAGCGAGGACTGCAGCGGCTCCTAGGAGAGGGGAGGGAAGGGGGAGGAGGAGAGGGGAGAGCCAGGGGCAGCAGTGTGTGCGGGCAGCCAGGCGGAACCCCTGGGACTGCTCCGGGGAGCCCTGGCTGAGAATCACAGACACACAGCCCCATCCAGGCAAGGACACGCCCCCTCCCTTAGTAGCCACGCCCCCGCCCCCTGCTTTTACTGCTGTCCAGCCAAGTGAAACTTAGAATGTCCATAATTTGGGAGGTGAATGACATTGGAAACTCAAAATAGTTGCGTTGACCTACAAATCCGCCACAGAATGTACAGTGAAAGTTTCGTGGTGCTACGTGGTGCCGTTTGTGAGATTTCGATGCTTCTGACATACAAATAAACGGAAAACGGAATCCAACTTAGAATTATAGTATAGATAATGTTTTATTGTTGAGTGTCTGCTCAGGAAGCACCGTTCACAGATGGTAAGCTCACAGCATGAGCAGAGGAATCCAACCGGCTGGGTAATCAAACCGGAGGTGGCGTGATGCAGCCGCGATCCTATTACAGGCTGCCTGCTGGAAATACTTGAGGTCTTTTCAGACCACAACAGACTCCTGCATGATGACATAGTGGCAAGTCCTACGTCCTGACAAGTTTCGTCACAGTGAAGTGACTTTTTCAAAGATAAGGGGGTAGCCAATACAGGGGGTTTAAATACCCCACTGATGCTAGGCAACATTTAGACAACAAAGGACAAATAGCAGATAGAAAAATACTAGGGTTAGGGAGTGATCACAAAACCACACTAATTGAGGCAAATAATGAGTAAATAAATGGTAATCCAAGAAAGTGGGTGCAAACTGTGAACTGAAAAGTGAATCAGAAACAGGGGGGGGGGCAGGAGAACACAAATTGGATGTGTCTCCCAAAAGAATCCACTATAATGCACTCCTACTAAATTTAAAATTTAACTTTTAATATATTATCATAAAACATATATTACCAAAAACGTTGTGTATTGTGCATTAAAAATAAATTAAATTGACAATAACTAGCGTCCGTGTCAGTGAATGTGTGTTGAAGTGATCTCAACCAACAATTGGTAGTAGAAACTACAAGACACAGAACGCTGCTTAGTCAGGGTATAAACCCCTCTGGGGCACCTATGAGATCAGGTACACAAGTAATAGTAAATAAATAAATAGACATGCACACTCAGTGACTGAGATGTATCGTAAGACTACCGCAGTCCTGCTTAGACTTGTAAACCACAGAGCACTTGAGGATGTTAATTGTACATGTTTTGCTATCCAATATATATAGAGAAGTGCTACTGATAGTATAGTGATGGAGGGTGAATGATTCACAGCATAGTGAAACAAATGTTCACAGCATATTGATCATTGAATCATTCTATAACACACTCCAAATGGTTAGATCATATAAGAGCAGGCGTGCTTGCACACTGAGTGTAAGTGAAGTACCCAATTCAGATCTGCATAGATAAGTCCAGGAGACTACAAAACACTACATAAAAGCAGCTCCAAATAGGAGACTGACAACATGGCGCGTCCAACGCGCGTTTCCCTCCAGCAAAGGAGCTTCCTCAGGGACAAATAGCAGATATGCTGATGAACAGACTAAATAAATCAAACTGATTATTATTTTCAGTCACAGACTGAACCACTGATTGAGCCACCTGTGCTGAAACAGGGATATCCTTAAAGCATGTGGGGGAAAGTATGGTGAGGAGGGATCGTGTAGGGGAGAGGATGGTGTGGAGGGAGCGTTTTGGGGAGAGGGATGGTGAGGAGGGAGCGTGTAGGGGAGGGGATGGTGAGGAGGGAGCGTGTAGGCGAGAAGGTGGTGAGGAGGGAGCGTATGGGGGAGAAGATGGTGAGGAGGGAGCGTGGGGTGGGGTCCTGTGCAATTCTGGGGCAAAAAAAAGGAACCAAATGTATTAAACAACACAATCTAATGTTTTTATTGGATTTTTATTTTACATCGTTGTGGTTTTTTTGCTCCCAAAATCCACCACTTTTACATCAAGCGTTGATATATAACATACCTCATTTTTTAAATGTACATTTGGGTGTAATGATGTCCTAATAGAAGGATGATTTTCTTACGCAAAATAATCAGCTCATCCTGATTAGTAAACACATCCCATAATTGCGATCATACAAATTAATTGGAAATGTCATTTATTATGTAATATTGAAGTGACAAAGCTATTTTACCTAATTATTGTATACAGTTAAACAGTCAGTAGTTTGGTTTTCCTCCATTGATATGTCATCAAATTCAGTGCATGAACCATTAGGGCATAACCATAGTACTTGGTGCATATATGTTATATTTGGTACAATAGCATTGTTTTCGGTGGATATATCATATTTAGTGGCTATCCTACTAAAAAAGATGCATGATCCTTTGGAGAATGTAATTCAGTTTAAGTGCATATACATCATTTATTGTCCATACGTGTCACTTTAGTAACTATTCCACTGAATTTGATGCATGGCCTATAAAACAGTTTTGAAGTCAATGTAACTATACATCAATTTTATTTAGAAAATGCCTTTACGTGAATATTCATTGTTTTTGGTAAATTTACATCAGCTATTGTTGCGTGTGTCATTTCTATGTCACTAAAAATGATGCATTGGCCATCGTAGGTAATGCACACGTTTTGATGCATGTACATTGCGCTCAGCAGCTACAGGAAGCTAATAAGTTTGATTCATGACCAAAAAAAGAATATTGAGTTTGCGATAAAAATACATATTCTGTATGAGGTATTAGCATCATATATGGGACATATGTATCAGCTATTCATGCTTAATAGTAGTTTTTAATGGTTATGCTTCAGAGAGGCCTATGTGAGTTGTTTTTAACATCTTTGTGTTGGGTTTTGATGCATGCATCCCATTTTTGTAGATATGACATTAAAGATGCATGAACCAAATGAGTCATTCAACCCATAAATATTCATCGGCTGATATAAAGTTATACATTGTTTTGTCCCTAGCAACTTCACTCTTATATCTTTGCTAATAAAATGACTGATGCCTTTGTCAAGTGAAACAAGATCTGTAGAGGTTCAGAAGGCAAATTGTAACTTGAAATATCTTCGAGTAAGCCCAGTGCCGGCGACAGCTTGCATGTTGCTCAGGCCTGTATGTTGTCCTCGGCCCCGGGAGTTGTTGAGCAAGGAGGCAGGGGGAAGTGAGGAGGTTTGTGGAGCAGGATGGGAGAAGGTGAGGAGTAAGGTCCAGCAGAAGCTGCAGAGGATGGCCAAGCTAGGCAGTGGAGGAGGGTCCAGACAGACGATCGCGGACGTTGTGCCAGACTTTATGGTCAGGCACAACTTCTGTTATAAGTCGGGAGAGCCCCCCCGGGGCAGCCAGGCCAGAGACAGCTGTCCCAGCTCTCTTCTCTGGTCAGCCGCCCTGGATAAACCAGTAGTGTATAAAGGCTTCTATGATAAATGTTCTAATGTTTAAGGTCCGGCTTAGCTGAACAAGTTGAACATGTTGCCAAATTGTAATAAGCTAAAACTGAAAATGATCCTTGAAGCCAGAAAGCTAAGTAACCCGCATAAGGGACACATTAGGGAATTGTGCCGAATTCAATAAAAGGATATCTGAAAGATTTTTGTGTTAAAATATCTCATTTGCATTCAGGTGTTCAGCTAAAAGGGAGGAAACGATGCAAGGATGAGTGATTTTTCCCAAAGTGCCTTCAAACTCGAACTCCAATACTCTAATGATGTATTCCTGTCGAATGGGATGATTGGCAGCAGCCATGTGGCTGCAACCATATCGCCGCCGGCGCTCTGCCGCCACCCATGTCGACACCGGGACTACTCACCACAGGACACCTTACCGCCAAACATCTCGCAGCCGATCGGATCTCCTCACCGGCCACCACATCTTTTAAGGTCGGCAACCATCTTTGAATTTAAAAATGTGTCCAGGCTGCTGGTGAGGGCTCTGAAAGTTCTGCTTGCGCACGCATGGTGGCACTCACAAATTGCGTCACAGTGATGGCCGCATGAGGTGCACTGCGGTTGAGGAAATGTAGAGATGGCGGCGGCGGATGGAGGGGAGATCCGACCGGACCTTTAAAGATGATGGCGGTGGCTGGCCAGGAGATCCGTTCGACGGCAAGATGTTCGGCGGCGAGGTGCCCTGCGGTAACGAGTCCAGCGCTGAGTAGTCCCGGTGGCAACGTGTTGCGACGGTGCACCCGCAGTGACATTGTACACCGGTATTTCTGCGTCTGTGGCCTGTTTATGGTATTTGCAATTAAAAAAAATTCAGGCAAATATGTTGAATATTTTTGCCAAAACGTACAGAAAATAATGAGTTGAATGTTGACGACTTTGCAAACACGTTGTGAGCTGAGAAAAGGCCACAACTCACCAGTGTTGTAAAATTGTTTCCCACACACAGTATCTATTTACAGTTGCATCACATACTCCTCTTGTGTTTCTCTCTGGAGATATTGCAGAGCAGAGGGATGCACGCTCTATTATACCACTAATTTTAGTTGGAATTTAATCATCCATAATTAGTCATCTTTCATTCTGTTTGGAACAAAGGGATACAGTAACAAGGATAATAAAGACACCACATATTGTCCATGAGGCCAAGGTCGTAGTGTGTGGATGAGCACTGCAGTAAAAGTGACAGATGGCTCTGTTAGAACCTTTTTAGCTAGGTGCCCTGTTCTTTAGTTAAGCACAGACTATGTTTGCAAAAGCTTACTTTCAAGGTTTGCAAACACAGCAGTCAATTGAAGAATCATTATCACTGTCATGGGTGATCATACTTTACCTGTCAAGAGATAGCTCAGGAAAGTCTTCCAAAAATAATTAACTATGGCGTGTGTATGTCATTGTGAGATCCCTGTACTAATATGCTGTTCAGGATATGAATGTCCATATTGTGTTTGGAAAGCTTGAGATGTTCAATGGTACTCAAAATAAGAACAGTGTCTGATAACAATAAAGAACATATTACCAGGAGCTGCATTTTCAGCAATGTCATCAATCACTGTTAATCGTCCGATTGTTATCAGAGAGTCTTCTGTATGGCGTCACAAAAATGTATTATTGATGCAGTTTGTTCCAATTTTTCACCAGTTTTCAGACACACAGTGAAAATTGAAGATGGACAAAGCATTTCAAATCCGTTTCCTGGAATTTTGCGGCTTGTTAAGACAAAATTGGTTTCCCCACCCCCAAAAATAATAATCTGTCGGTGGATTGGCTAGTAAAAAAGCCGAGCAAATTCATTCAAATCGTCGTTGAATACAATCCGGACAGATTTTTTAAAATCTGAACTCGAATTTCATTTTGAATCAGAAAAATGTTGCCCAATTGTTAAAAAGCTGCACTCGGATTAATCAAGTGAGAGACTTAACAATGTAGTATTGTCTCCAGTTATATATATATATATATATTCCCTCACACATACCTCCAAATAAATTAGGGAGACATACCTGTGCTGAAAAAGGAGCACCCCCGAAAAAAAGGTGCCCATTTCTAGTCAAATCCACTGAGATTTTCTGTTTCACAATATTTTTGCAAAGATCAACACAGTAGTTTTGCAATACTCTTGTATCCACCATTGCTATAGCACCTGGGTACTCTTTGACAAAGGGCCACCGCCCGAAACGCGTCAGAGTGAACAACTCTGCTCCTTTTTTGTGACGTCTCCAGTCACTTAATAAATTAGATTTTTTATTATCTATGGTGTGCCGTTTCTACCTGCGCCCTACCCTGCCTGCAGTGCTCCACTTATTCCTCATATGAGGTTGCCTCTTCCTGCTATCATTTACCACAGCTGGATGCACGCCTGGATGAGCTACTACCTACAATTATTGGATATAGGCTCCGCTGAGCCTCTACTTAAACAGTGTTATCCATGGATTTCCATTATATCTTCCAATACCAGATATCCTGTATGTTCTAAGTAGTTTCATTTAAGTGTGGTGGTGAACGGGGGTACACTTTTACCTTTGGGTTGTTGTGTCCCCCAAGTACCCCATAAATCCCACTTTTATTAGCCTACCCAGGCGACTACTATATCATGAGCTACAGGTGATCATTATCTTGTATACTATCGATGCTCTATACACTCTAAGAGCAATAATAAAATATATTTTCAAGATTAATGTATATTGCTCACTACCAAGGGATACAAAGAAGATTACTGATGAAATTATCTACCTGTGGATTGTATTCTGATGCACCGATGCATGGACTTTATGTCTACCTATATGTTATTTAAATGTATGCAACATTTCCCAAAGTCCTTGTTGACTAGAAAGTTGATCAAGGAGCTCCTTCCATGATGTTATTATATACTGTACTGTACGTCAGTTTTATTCATCGCTTTTGTTTTGTGGCCTCTTTTTAAAAATGTTTTCTTTGTATTTGATTATTGACTTCAAGTTTATATGGTTCCAATTTTGCATCTGTTACATTCAATTAGAGATAAATGCTAAAGACCCCCACACTCCATGAGTAGAGGCAACCAGCTGAAGCCCACCCTTGGATTTTGTGTGACGAAAGCTCATGGAATGAGGGAGGTGGTGGTCTTACTTGATATTTACATTTACCAGGCTAAGAAATGGAAATCATCTGCAATAACAACCCATAAAATATAGACTGCTTGCTCTATGCTAAGCTACAGTATCAGTAATCCTCTGTAAACACTACAACACAGGATGAAATCCATTCGTAATAATATGTCAGCAGAATAAGGGTTTGATTGACAACCAAATGATACAACACATTGGTTATTATATTTGCAAGTTTATAGTTTTAGTAATTTCCACATTTGAGCCCTATTACGTGCACTTGCTGTTTCTGAAGGTGATTGAGGAACAATTTTAGCAGATAAGAAGCAGAACGAATTACACCACACTTTTTCTTTTGCTTGGGCTGATATGATATCACTCTAACGTAGAACATTGTTGTAACTCTGGGACACCCTTTAATGCATGGCTGTGCTACTAGGACACATTACAGCATCATATCGTCTACAGTACATCTTCCTGAAATGACACCACCTCTTATTTCCACTGCAAGTTTATTTATTTTTTAACCCTTTTAAATATTACCTTTTATTTACAATACAGCAGGAGTTACAGAGAAATTGTCAGTTGCAGTATATAAATATATTCTTATATTCCTAAGTCCCTCTGCAACTCTGACCGACAAGGTGCTAAATGTGCACTAATCCACGGCTAGTACATTTACAGGAAGTGGACCTCTCTTAAAAATAAAACCTTGTTTTATACAATCACTATGAATCTGCCCAATTATCTGACCAGGCGTCTCACCCCTGCTGTACAGAGCACTTAACGCCCAAGATCCGCCTCCAGAAACCCAAGCATAGTCCCAAGGTTCAATAAAGAATCGGTCGCTCTTCCTTCTCCTACCGATCTCCCCAATGTTGAAACAATTTACCTGAGTCCCTCAAATCCCCTTCCTCTCTAAGTTCGTTCAAGACCTCGTCTTTCCTTCTTTAAACATGTTTGTAACTGTAAATTATAATGCTGTAAACGTTACTCTGTGCCCATGACATACTTGAAAACGAGTGCTAACTCTCAATGTATTTTTTTCCTAGTAAAATATGTTATAAATAAATCTATCCCTTTTTACTGGATCAATAACACTACTCACTACTTGGTTGAAACTATGTTGTTTCTGTATTTTCCCCGGTGAATGATGGTCATCCAGTGTATTTGAGTAATAGCATAAATCGTTAAAATACACTGGAAGGTGTTGGCGGCTCCATCCTACGATCCTCCCTCACGTCCTTCCCAAATCTCCTTGAGCCTTTACACACCGCCTTCTGCTGTGAGCATTATCCTGATCCTGTCTTCTCCTTCATATCAGGGATTCTTCACTAAGTATTTCATGTACCGTTCTTCCTCTAGATATCTCGTCAAGCCCCAGACTGACAGCAAAGTGCAGCATGTTTGAAACAGAAAAGATTCACGCAGTGAGATTAGAATGTGTTTGACATGTGATCTTCCAGCTTGTCAGAATCAATGGTCCCATTTTCTTGTTCCCTGAATTTGTTCCCAGATGCGATGACAGGAAAGTGCAATTAAACTGTATCAGATGTATATTTGCATTAACTTGTGTAAATCAGTCACCAAAACCACTGCCACAACCATTTAGTATTCATGTCTATGCCCATATTATGTGAATGTGCCACTGTTACTCTTTTTCTGTTTGGACACTGAAAGATATAAATATATAGTCTATATCTAGTTAAAGTATTTCAGTTCTGATATCAATTGCAGAGAATATACAGACACACTTTACAGTGACAAAATCAACCATTACAAACAAAACAGCTTTAAAATAAATAGATGCCCTTCTTCTATAAAGTCCAAAAGCGCTGATCATCCTGCTGATTATCAAAGGCCCATAATGTTTCACTGCCAACCTAAATCCTAATGAATGAAATGAAACATTTAAATAATCAAACTTCGCGTCACACACGTGGCTAACAATGTTTGCTACGGATGTCAGCTTCCTCTATATATAAGTTTTCACTGGTCGCTGTTGCATTGGGAATCAGGCAACAAGTTACGGAGCTCTAACAAGATGATGTCACGCTGGCACCTGCTGATTACCTGGGAATGGATTGCAGATAGTATGCATGCTACTTACAAGCAAATGAATAACTTAACAGTCTATATGCACCCACTTTCCAATTACCGTAAATCCCCTTATCTACAATGCAGAAACAGTAAAGATTTATGATGGATTAAATTCTCTGCAATTTATAGTAAGTGAATTGTCGGAGTGTTTTACACCGAGTTGGTCTCTGAGCTCATGAATTTTTACAGCATATGTCTGCTTTGACGCTTCTCTTTTCGTGCTTCTTGTCTCAGTTCTGCACAAGGGGACAGGACCTACAGAATCATTAATTAGGCAGGATACAATTGCAGTTGCACACATTTGCAGGAGATTGCACCTTTCTTCATATCTTCCTCTTTGCTTGAAAGTGACTATGACAAAAGCAGCAGCAAACATGGCATTCTAGCTAATATCAGTGACCAGATCCCATTAGATTATTTAGACAAGGGCTGGTTAACTCCAGTCCTCAAGGACCACCAACAGGTCAGGTTATCATGATATTCCTGCTTCAGCACAAGGGGCTCAATCAGTGGCTCAGTCATACTGACAGAGCCACCTTTGCTGAAGCAGGGATATCCTGAAAACCTGACCTGTTGGTGGCCCTTAAGGACTGGAGTTGGCCACCCCTTGTTTAGACTTGTACTTCTGAAATACCACACAACCACTCAGTGTTTTCGATAACAATATATAATTCAAAGGAGAAGTCCAACATCACAGGCAAAACAAAATATTGTACAGCGCAGATGCAGCCAGCTTTATCTCCACCCTGTCCCAGCACATGTGCTGGTGAGCCGCAGACCAAACGCCCATCAGGATTAACACAGCAGGGTCCCTTCTTCTGAATGGGACTCCCGCTGTGTGAATCCTACTGGGCTGCATGAGCCTGGAAGAGCTGCACAGTGAGAGCAGACAGAAGCGGTCCCTCTCCTTGCACATCTCTAACAGGCGATTGTACTGCTTTTATTATTATTTTAATAACCTATTATTGAAGCAGGGGGTCTTCGGAGCAGAACCGCATTAATTTTAGGTCTGGGGACCCCCTGCTTCACGAGTTACAGACCCTAGTATGGGGTACCGGTATCTCAAGCACGTTTTAAACGTCCCGGTCATGTAACGCGAAAGAATTAAACGTGCAGAGAGATACCAAAATGAATGCGGTTCAGCTCCGGAGACCCCCGGCTTCAATCCTATATTATTAAAATAAATCAAAGAAGCTTCATTACCTTAGTGACTAGCCAGTAAGGTAATGAAGGGGTTAAACCATAGTACCTGGTTTGTTGGGGGTAGAGCGGGCGAGTGTGTTTTTAGACAATTTATCAATGACTTTGGCCTTTGCTGTGGAAATTGTACTTTGGACAAGTAGTGGAAGGCTCTTCAAAAGAATATTGAAATGGGGAGCTAAGCTCATACAATATATTACAATTCACAAGCACAATTATTTACAATCTATTTCTGAGGCTTGAAGCACGGGAAGATGAAAGGCTAGAATTACTCAACAGTGCTAAGTCTGAAGGTGAGGGTGTTCAACTCCAGTCCTCAAACCCCCAACCAGTAGGTCAGGTATTCAGGATATCCCTACTTCAGCACACGCGGCTCAATCAATCCCTACTTGAGCACATGTGCCTCAATCAGTCCCTGCTTCCGCACAGGTGCCTCTGTCATTCTTTGACTGAGCCTCTGATTGAGCGAGTCTCTTTTTGTGGTCAGTGTACCTCCTCCACAGCTGCAGCCTTGGAGGAGGTACATAGACGATATTCTAATTATCTGGGACTTTAGTGAATGTTCTTACTTGAATTATGTCGCGGCCCTAAATGGTAATGATTATAACCTTACATTTAGTAGCTCGAATAGTATCACAGCCGTACAATTTTTGGACCTGGAAATATTCATCGATGAAGGTGTGATTCAAACTAAAACACACTTCAAGGATACTAATGTAAATTCATATGTGCATCCCACCAGCTGTCACGATCAAAAATGGATAACTGATATCCCTTATAATCAATTTTTGAGACTAAAAAGAATTAGTACCATTGAAGAAAATCTCAATACGCAAACTAACTTCTTTGTGAAGATTTGCCATCCTGGCGGTCGCAGACCGTCTCCTCACCCCAACAAGCCTTCCGACGAACACTGAGGATGCGCGGTTCGTGGTCCCAGTACACGCGAGTGGACCTTGCTCGTCCTGATACCCCGCCCGCGGTATCGGACCCCGCTCTGACGCACGACAGGTGCATTCGGCCAGCCTCCCAACTGATGCGTGGTTTAATCTCCGCCCCCACTCTGGTGAAGGTCACGACCGGTGTGGGAATGACGCGCGTTCTCGGCTCCGCCCCCTGACCTCCGTGACGCGCGCAGGTCGACGCGCTATTAGTCCCGCTTCCTCTTGCCCTAAGAATCAGCGTGGGAGTAACCGCGCTGTAAGCCCCACACCTTGGCCTCCATGACACGCGCAGGATGGTGCGCGAGCAGTTCCGCCCTCATCCCCGATTAGGCTGCATCTTAGGGCACACCTGTGTGCACCAGCAGCCTATCGGCGCTTACTTCCTAGTTCCGCCCTGGCTGGCTATTGGAGGCTCTGCCTTTATATACCTTCAGTCTGCTCTCATTCTTTGCTGAGCATAGTTTAGTATGATGCCGTGCCTTGCTGCATTCTAACTCCAGACCTTGCCTTGCTGATTAACCTCCTGTTGTCTCCTGGATTCCGCACTTCTCCTCTCCTGATCCAGCTTTGAACGATGATTCTCCTGTCTCCAGTCCTGACCTTGGCTAAGTACTCCAATGATCCGATATTCTCCCATCCTGAACCTGGCTACGTACCCCGACAATCCGATACTCTCCAACCCTGAACTTGGCTACGCACTCTGACGATCCGCAACTCTCCGCTCCTGAACCTGGCAAGAACTGTGATTATTCTCCTATCTGTAATCCTGACCTGGCTTGAACGACTACTCTACATCCTAGGTACGCCCGCGTGGCTGTGGGTCGGCGTTAACCAATTCCCTACCTCAGCACCGCGGTGGTGCTTCATTTGTGGTGAGCTACGCGTTACATTCTTGCGGGAAAGATTCCTTCAAAAAGAGCATAAGGAGTCCCTGGTCGATTTATCAATCGAGAAAGTTAAAAAAAGTAAGACGTTCTTCTCTGTTACAGTACAAGAAAAAATCTAATAAAAAAGATGTAAAGAGAGGAGTGGGTTCCTCTAATAGAATGCCATTTTTTATTACCCAATTCAACAGAGCACACAGTTCGATAAAAAGATTATGTGCAAACACTGGGGGATTTTCAAATTAGACCCCATTTTGGGTCCACTAATAAAATCAAAACCTGACATAGTATTTAGGAAGGCCCAAAGTTTAAAGAGAATATTGGTGCCGAGTCAAGTCAAAACTTTGAAGAAAATGCCTATGGATATTAAAACCCAATTAGGTATAGTGGGAACTACAAATGCGGGAAGTGCATGGCATGCAATCATATGAAACCTGGAAAGCAGGTTGTCTCATCAGTATCATAAAAGAAATACCCCATACGTCATTTCATTAATTGCTCTACAACACATGTTATTCTATATTTAATAAAGTGTAGGTGCAATGTACAACCCATAGGAAAAACACAAAGGGCATTGAAATTAAGGATATTAGAGCATATCAAAAACATTCCAAAATTGGCCTTTAACACCACTTCTAAAACATTTCCAAGATGTTCAGAAATGTGATCCTAGCTCTCTAAAATGTATGGGTATTGAATGTATACCAAAAACAGCAAGACAGGGTGATAGGAATTTATTCTTGCTGAAAAAAGAACAATTTTGGATATATACATTTGAGTCAAAATACCCACAAGTGTTTAATGAATTAATTGAGCTAACCCCATTTTTACAATAGATTGGGGCGGTTACTGATCAATCTTATGTTTTCATTAGTGTTTTCATTGTTTAATATATTTTTAATCCATTTTTAATCATATCAATTTTATATATTTATGTGTTGTTTATGTATATGCATTTGTGAGTATATGTGCAGATTATGGTATTTTTCAATATGTTTTCAATATGTATTAGTCGGACATTCACATGTTAATAGGCTCTGCTTGCATATCTATATTTCACTGTTGCACTTTCTATATAGCATATATTGATGGTATATGCCTGATTAATTTATATTATCTTTTGCACATTTAGCACTTTATATATCATACTTAGAGGAATTTCATGTTCCTTATTTAAGTATTTAGGATTGGGTAGGTTTTGTTTTAGTTTAATAGCTTGTACTATTCATTCCACTTCATTACGTCACGTATTAGCATATTTATTTGCTATTGTAAGAGCCGATTGGTCGCTTGATCTCATTGGTTGTAGTGGATACTTAATGCGCATCTGCTGTCTCTATCGTGACCTCCTGACGAAGCATGTGGTTGCGAAACGCGTAGAGGTCATCAGAGGCAGACAGCGCAGTTACCCATTGGCTGGAACGTGACAACCAGGAAGTGCTAGCAGAAAGAATTGTTTGCCGTGTGTTTGTGCAGTCCACACAGTTCGCGTCCACAAAGAGCAACCGCTGTCACTTGTGGTCTGTACCCATTCCCCTTATTTGGGATTTTAAATCAATGTGTCTTAGAACTCCCACAGTGGATGTTAATTTGACTATGTTTTGATTTAACTTGTGTTCTATTGTGCTTCACTGAAGCTTTTTATTGGTTTAGTATCCCCTTTGTGGGAGAAGCCATTTATATATTTGGTGTTTATGCTACATGTGTTTTTTGTGATTTATCATTTGATTTTCCCAATACTTGTTATTTGATTTTTGTTTTTAAATATTGATATTGATTTAGTTTTACTAATCCGTGGTGCGCTTGTGTGTGCATTGTTTTTCTCTGATTGAGCCACCTGTTCTGAAGCTGGGATATCCTAAAAATCCGACCTGTTTGGGGGGCTTGAGGACTGGTGTTGAGCACCCCTGCCTTAATGCACACTATGGCCCATATAACTGTGACCTGGTCATTGTCACAAGAAACTGGAGTTGGATTTGGCCAAACTGTTTTTTCTGTTGCATCCATGTTCTAACCTCTCCAAATAACACCACTAGCGCATAATGGTTGAAGCTGAAAAAGACAAAATCAGCAGGACAGTATTGAACACTTCAGGATGATTGTGTAGTGCCAGACGCTTGGCATTTACACTGAAGGCCAGTCCGTTCTAGCTGGTTATTAAATCCTCCTATTTCTGGAAGGAGTATTGACTGTTTTCAGATTCAACTGTATATCAAGATTTCCAAAGTACTAAATGGAAGAAAACACTCAGTTTAAAGTGTTTTTTCTTTATTTTTTTTAATAGAAACCAATTTGAAGCAATTATTTAACCAATTGTTATTATGTTTTAGATGATCGTAAGTGGTGGAGGACCACAATATGGACTAATTACCATGAATTGGCTATAAATTACATGCTTGGGTTTATATTAGCTTTCCTTACAGCAATGTCTTTAGAATAATAATCTAACTCAGCGGTGCGCAAACTGGGGAGCGCTAGATTTTTTTGGGGGGGCGCGGGCAGTTGCAGAGGTGCCGCTCTCTTAAATGCCGGGAGACCGTGCGAGGCCTCTGCAACTATGCTTACCGTGGTTCATAAGCTTGCTGTCAGGCTTGGCATGGCAACGCGGCGTCAAATGACGTCGCGGGGTCATGTGACGTCATGGTTGCCACGGAAACGTGATGTCATATGACGCTGCGGGTCACGCGACGTGATGTAACACAACCCAGTGGTGTCATATGACGCCACGCGAGGTAAAGTGGGTTTGCACTCTAACTGAGGAGAGCAGGCAGGGGGATGGCACCGCAAATAAAGTTTGCGTGCCCCTCATCTAGCAATAGTGAGCTGTAGCCATTTCTAATAGCTATATGAGCAATTCATTGTAGTGTTAGAATAACATACCACTTCATGATATGTCCGAGATTGCATCCAATAAAATAATGGGCAGGTTTCATTTTGGAAGCTTATGAAGATAATACATTTCTGCCATGGTCCTACATTTGATTGATTTTTTCCCTTCGTGACAGCGTCGCCAACAGGTTTCCTGGGGCCCAGGACTAGAGTTTCGACAAGGCCCCCCTGTGTTGGCAGTCACATTCCTTTGTGCACAAGTCTCCTTCACTTCTGTTTCATTCTGTGACTTCTCTCTTGTATTTTACAGTTCTTTGTGACCTGTAGGTTACCATACTGTAAATCTTTCTTTATGTCAATCCATAATTAGGTATATCATGGCAGCTTGGGTTTCCACCATCCTTCTGTTAAGTGTGAAAATACA
This sequence comes from Ascaphus truei, assembly GCF_040206685.1. Lineage (NCBI taxonomy): Eukaryota > Metazoa > Chordata > Amphibia > Anura > Ascaphidae > Ascaphus > Ascaphus truei. Next base: position 104,222,544 of record NC_134489.1, read on the forward strand.
GCCTGGGGTTACTGTAATTATGACATTTAATGAATGTTGTGTAGGCAAAAAACATGCACGGTGTTAAGTTATTTTCAGTTTTTCTTTCCTTAATGGAAAGGACACAGAATGATAATAAAATAATGTACTAGAAACAGGTTAAACCAATCCCAACCCATGAAGGTGACTGTCTCTAATTATCATGATCCACTTGAGTATTATTTTGGCTACAACACATCCGGACACTCTTCGATTGGAGGGGTGCTATATCTGGGGGGATAGTAGTATCGTATCTACAAAATAGTCAGATACATGTGTCTATTATGTGGGGGCGTTAGGGATTAAAACATTTTTTTTAATCTTTTTTTTAAGAAACAAATGAAATGCAAATGTTAAAAAAATGTTAAAATCAAATACAAAGGTATGTTTAAAAACCAGAAAGCAAAGTAGAGAAGTGCATGATCCATAGAGTAATACCGTATTTTATTTAAATAAAGGTTCAATCACACACAAATGTAAAAAAAATGCACTTGTATTTAAACTTATCCAGGAAGAGAATGTACTCGTTCCCTGGGGCCAACATCGCAGAATCAAATACCTCCAGATAGTTGCCCCCAAAACCCCTCTATTTGCCCTCACAGGGATAAACTAGAGCATGGAACCCCAGATATATTCACCCGTACATCGCATGGTGAGTTGGCCATGTATTTAGTGATTCACTAATTCTATTCACTTTAATTTAAGATATTGCATTTATAATTGAGAGTTACCTAACTCCTTAATAAATACGAGTGAGGGAGAGAGATATGGAGAGAGATGGGGAGAGAGGAGAAGATGGAGGGAGATGGGGAGAGAGATGGGGAAAGGGATGGGGAGAGAGGAGGAAGAGAGAGGGAGGATGGGAGAGCCCTCTCCTGCCGGGCGTCCCTCTCACCCACGTTGGTTGGGTCTGCCTCTCTCTCATGACAGTGCGCAGGCTGATATTAGAGAGAGGCTCAACGTGGGACAGTGACTGAGGCCTGCTGCTTTTGAGAGCAGGCGCCCGGACAAAGCGTTTGGGCCCAACATCTGGCCGGACTAAACTTCTTTGTACGGCTGCTGGTCCTCGGCTCTCCCTAGCTGCGAGCCTCCCTCACTGTCCCATGTCAGCTGGGCCCTCCGTAGTGACAGTTGTTCTATCTCCCCCCCCCCCCCCGTCAGTGGCCCTGTCTTATCAACCGTATCAGTTATAAGTGAGCCTTAAAGAAATGCAGAATGCTAAAAACACTTAACAAGCTTTGTATCAACCTACATCAGTCAAGATTTAGAGAGTGGATATTGAGAAGAAAGGGTGGGGGGGTTGTTTGATGCAATATTCCTGTCTGTGGCTAAGAGACTAATACGTTTGATACATTTGGTGACTGCACAAATTGATGCAAGAGAAAATGTGTGAACTGCAAAGTTGAGCATATTATTAATATTGGTTCATATGGTAACTATGAAGATGGGCCCATTTTTACTGACATTTGAAGGCCAACGTGGCTTTTCTTCGCAGTCGTGGATATTTGCGGCTTGGGTTGTGACATCCGCACACCTTCGTTCGAGTGAATGCAAAACCAGCAGCAGCCGCCACCGCACATTCGATTTGTTTATGAATGTTGTGACATTTGATTAGCGTGACCAGAAGTCCTGTTTTTAGCTGTTTGTCTCGGGTCCCGATTTTTTATAAACTGTCCCAGTGGCTTTAGCACTCTTCGGCCGCACATGTGCAATTGTCATTCACACATGCGCAGCCAGCAAACGCCCATCGTGCACATGTGGCCGGAACTTGCCAGCTACTCATGTGCATGTGTAATGGGCTCTTCCGGCTTGCACATGCGCAATGGGTGCTCGCCGTTCGCGCATGCATGAAATTTGACCCGGTAAAAATATGGTCACGCTACATTTGATTCGCCCAGAAGTTCCAGACCCTGAAATATATATTTTTTTCGGGGTAATACACAAGAGATAGCTGGGAGATATGCTAATAAGATGTATTTAAATATACTTTGCATGTCATATTAGCATATCTCCCAGCTATCTCAGGTGTGCTCTTTTTAGTGCACAGATGTCTCCACGTAGTGTTTGAAGGTACACTCGATGGGATATATATAGCACTTGGGAAACTGGATCTGTGAAGATCTGTCTGCGAAAGTTGTTGAAAATTTGCGGCTCAAATTCTGACACATTTGCTCATCTCTATTCATAAGAACTCCATAAACATCAAATGATTTATGTATCAGGACAATGTCAGCCTTATATTGTTGCTAAGAGTAACTTTTCTTCTGTGTCTCTTAACTTGTATGACATCACTTTTTTCCTGTGTGCACCAGCTTGAGATTTTGTTGCCAGCAGGAAGAGCAGAGGATGAGGAAGGTAGGTAATGTTAGTGTAGCCCCCCTGTGCTTTTACAGAGAAACTCTGATTCATGTTCATTTTTAATAATACGAAAACATCATCAACAGCTAGAGGGTTAATATTGTTCTGGACAATGTTGGGCTGAGCCAAGATGTTGCACCTCCCCCCTCTCTGTTCTATGGGAACTTGGTGCATTCCACAACAAGGACACATGGTGGCTAATTTGTACTGGAAGAGGTGAGTTTTTATTTTTTCTCTTGGTGGAGTGCAGCTGCCTGTGGTACCCCATATGAAGATAAGTATCTCGGGATAAATGGGGTCCCCAGAGCTGAAATGAATGCAGTTCTGCTCCGGAGACTTCCTGCTTCAATGATATAACTATATTTTTTTTTAACGTGACGCTGGATTTCAGCTTTAATTAACCTGGCCCAGAGCCCTTTATTCCCAACTATGCCCGAGGTCCATTAAGGGACCTCAACCCCAGTTAGAAGAATTCACTCCGTTTCCTGCAGAAATCTGGAATACATAGCGGGAAACACATACACTGTGATGTGTAGAAGTCTCCTATTCCTGTGGTGTCCCACAAGGCTCTGTTCTGGGGCCCCTACTCTTCTCAGTGTTCATCAATGATATTCCTACAGCTTGTAAGGGAGCTTCAATACACATATATGCAGATGACACAATCTTATATGCACACAGCTTAAGGCTAAGGCCCCGCTCCCAGAGTCAGCGCACCCGCACTGCAGACAGGCGGTGCGCTGAGATACACAGACCGCGATATGCGGTCTGTAGGGAGCGGGAGCCAGAGCGGGAGGTGGGCGGGAGTGGGAGGTTTGACAGGGAGGGGGGGCATGGCTTGAGTGGAGGGACCCGCTACTGTCCCCCCACTCCCTCCACGGGAGTGCCTTATTGCTTGAACATTCATGTACCTACAGTATCCTGGTGATTTCTCAATAGTCTACAAATCCCAATATCTTCCTCCTGTACTTGTTCCTTTTCTGTTTATTATTTCCGGGTGTGCCAGTCAGTGGTTAGACCAAACCATTATCCGTGTGTCCGTCCCAACGTCCCACCTGCTAAGTATTAAAATACTTTCACTACAAGTCAGCTAGTGAGACCTCAAACAAGTCCCTCCATCCCGCCTTCCAGTAGAGATCCCTCCTTCTCCCCCCTCAGCACTCTACTCTCACTCGGCTCACAAAACACACACGCGCACACACAGGCAGGCACTCATACATACACACACACACACGCGCACACACAGGCAGGCACTCACGCACTCATACACACACACACACAGACAGAGGCAGGCACTCATGCACTCAGGCACACACATACACATACACACACAGACAGGCACGCACGCACTCATACACACACACACACAGACAGAGGCAGGCACTCACACACTCAGGCACACACATACACATACACACACAGACAGGCACGCACTCATACACACACACACAGACAGAGGCAGGCACTCACGCACTCAGGCACACACATACACATACACACACAGACAGGCACGCACGCACTCAGACACACACACAGATAGGCACTCACCTGCTTTCCCTCCACACTCCTCCCCGCTCCCCGAAGCCTCTCCTCCTCCCGAAGCCTCCCCTCCCCATTGGCTCACAGCCACACCACGTGATGCGTCAACGCTAGGAAACACCATTCTCTTGTGTCTCCTAGCTACTGACGCGCCACAGCGTGTAGTCAGCTGTGCCGCCAGGGGGGACCGGGACCGGCTCGCGAGGATTCCCCTGCTGGTGGGGAACTCGCGACATGGCCGCCCGCGCCAGCGAGCGCAGCGGGATCGAGGCCTTAGCCTCTCCAACCTTAAACACATATTTCAGTCTGACTTTTTGAGACTTGAAAACTGGATTTCCCAAAACAAACTGTTTTTAAACACTGACAAGACTGTAACAATTGTATTTGGCACCAAGGCTAAAAAAATTTAAGCATCCAATGACTGAGCTTCAGATCTGAACCAACGCTAATACCACCCTAACTCCTGTTACTAGTTTTAAATACTTGGGCATATTATTTGACTCCCATTTAACATTTGGGATGCACATTGATACCCTGACATCCAAAACCTATGCCAGACTAGGTGTACTTTACAGGAACAAATCCTCCCTAAGTCTGATGGTCAGAAAGCGTATCGCACAGCAAATGCTAATGCCAATTATCGACTATGGAGACATAGTCTACGGCTCAGCACCCCAAACCCACCTTAGCAAACTTGATACCCTCTACAATTCAATATGCCGTTTGGTTCTCCAATGCAACAACAACACACATCACTGCGAAATGCTCAAAGAACTAGATTGGTCATCACTTGAGTCTAGGCGCAAAGTTCATCTTTCCTGTCTTGCCCTCAAATACTTTCTGGGCAAGCTACCTGTCTATCTGAACAAGCACCTCACCCCTACCACATGCAGAACTTATCATCTGAGATCAGACTCCAAAAGACTGTTCATGATCCCAAGGTTCAGCAAAGTATCCGGCCGCTCCTCCTTCTCTTACCGTGCACCCCAAAACTGGAACATTATACCGGAGACTCTCACAGCCACCACCAGTCTAATTTCTTTCAAAATTTAAGCTGTCTCACATTTTAATCTGGTCTGTAACTGTTACATACGCCTATAACATATATTATCTCTAACTGTGCATGCAATGTCTTGTATATAATGTATACCCTGTTCACTTATGTAACTATGTATTTGTAACCATGTATTATTTGTCATCTTAACTCTGTGCCCAGGACATACTTGAAAACGAGAGGTAACTCTCAATGTATTACTTCCTGGTAAAACATTTTATAAATAAATAAATATTCAATATATTTTTAAGCTGTCTTCCACTTTCTTGGGAATATTTCAGCTGCGTTGATTTGAATGGAGGTAAAACCTTCTCAAGCAAGGGGAAGATTCACTCCAGCACACGGGATGAGGGCCAAACATGCCCATTATCTACATACAATAACCTTTGTCCAGTGCACCAGATTCACTTTTAATATATTATTCCTTTATTCACAAGTCTCATTAACTTCTATTTCATTCTGTGACTTCTCTCTTGTATTTTACAGTTCTTTGTGACATGTAGGTTACCATACTGTAAATCTTTCTTTATGTCAATCCATAATTAGGTATATCATGGCAGCTTGGGTTTCCACCATCCTTCTGTTAAGTGTGAAAATACAGCCTGGGGTTACTGTAATTATGACATTTAATGAATGTTGTGTAGGCAAAAAACATGCACGGTGTTAAGTTATTTTCAGTTTTTCTTCCCTTAATGGAAAGGACACAGAATGATAATAAAATAATGTACTAGAAACAGGTTTAACCAATCCCGACCCATGGAGGTGACTGTCTCTAATTATCATGATCCACTTGAGTATTGTTTTGGCTACTACACATCCGGACACTCTTGGATTGGATGGGTACTATATCTGGGGTGATAGTAGTATCATATCTACAGAACAGTTAAATACATGTGTTTGTTATGTGTGGGCGTTTGGGATTAAAAAATCGTTTTTTTTTATCTTTGGTTAAAGAAAAAAACCGAAATGCAAATGTTAAAAAAAGGTTAAAATCAAATACAAAGGTATGTTTACAAAACAGAAAGCAAAGTAGAGAAGTGCACGATCCATAGAGTAATATGTGTCAGCTGCAAATAACATGATGTTAACGAAGTGTTACTTAAAAGTGGCGTTACGCCTATCCAGACCTGAAATACTGTATGGGAGAGGGAGAGAGAGAGAAGGAGGAGAGAGAGAGGAGAGAAGGAGGAGAGAGGGAGGAGAGAGGGAGGAATGGGGAGAGAGAGGAAGAGAAGGAGGGAGAAAGAGAAAGAAAGAGAGAGAGAGAGAGAGAGAGAGAGAGAGAGAGAGAGAGAGAGAGAGAGAGAGAGAGAGAGAGAGAGAGAGAGAGGGGAGAGAGGTTGAGACGGAGTGAGATATCTGGGAGATATGCTAATTAGTATATGCAAAGTACACTGGCGACACACTTTATTCGAGCTCGGCTAGTCCCACGAATTCGGGTATACCCGGGTGTATTGAGGTTTGTGACTGTTTTCTGCCCGAGTGCATTGAGTTATTTTCCAGGCAGGGATTGAAGCATTTTATTCCCGCTGGCTGCAATACTGCACAGTATATATATATATATACTGCATTACAATTCATGAATTTATGCCATCTGGTAGACACGCGAAGCATTGCAGCCTATTAAATCCTAATCATTATCATTTAACAGATCAGCCGCCCATCAGCCAGGCATGAACCCAGGCTGGGAAGGCAAATGCAACGGGGCTTGTCAGAGGTGAGGAGCGGCGCATTCCAGGTATCTGCCAGGTACATACTGGGTATTTGCTCGAATAAAGTGTGTCGCAGCAGTACATTCAAATAATGACATTTAGTACATTTCCCAGGAGTAACCCCACCGTTAGGTTCTGATCTTTGAGGATTCAGGTTAAGGAAGTTAACACAGGTTGCCGTCATGTTAACTCACTTAACGGAGCTCTATGGATCCGGTCTAGGACATTTCGCCGCTGTTTCGCCGCCGAGACATATAGCCGCCCAGTTTTGCCAGCAAGGTAACTCTCTAACCTTACGCTAAAAAACCCTAACCCATTAACCCCTAACTAATTAACCCCTAACGCTAATCTTTACACTAAACACGGAACCCCTTACCATAACCCCATAACCTTCCCATATAAAGCTTAACTCCTTACCCTAAAACTCCTAAAGTTAACCCATAACACTTATCCCTTACCTTAGGGGCGCCCTATGTGGACCTTCAGTCTTGCGGCCCCACAATTAAGTGTCTGATTTTTTTTCTGTCTAATTGAAAATTACAATGTTATATCTAATAGATTTTTTCAAACATTCATACACACTGCCCCCTCTCTCCCTCGTTCTGTCCCCCCATTTCTCCCTGTCACTCTCTACCCCTCCCTCATTCTCTCCTCCCTTTTCCTCATTCTCTCCCCTTCTCTCTCCATTATTCTCTCTCCCCATCTCTATTTCTCTCTCCTCTCTTCATTTTATGCACCCCTTTATTCTTTCTCCCCCTCTCCCTGTCATTCTCTCCTGCCCCTCTCCCTATCATTCTCTCCCCCTGTCATTCTCTCCCCCTCTCATCTGGTCATTTAACCCCCACCCACCCTCTCCCTGTCATTCTCTCTTTCCCTGTCATTCTCTCTCCTCTCTTTCTTTCATTCTCTCTCGCCTCTTCTCTCCCTGTCATTCTCTCCCCCTGTCATCCTCTGCCCTCCTCTCCCTTTCATTCCCTCTCTCCCTGCTCTCTCCCTGTCATTTTCTCTCCCTCTCTCCCTGTCATTCTCTCTCCCTCCCCTCTCCCTGTAACTCTCTCACCCCCTCTCTCCCTGTCATTCTCCCCCCCTCTCTCCCAGTCACTCTCACCCACCTCACCCTGTCATTCTCTCCCTCTCCCTGTCATTCTCTCCCTCTCCCCATCATTCTCTCCCCCCTCTCCCTGTCATTCTCTCCCACTCTCTCTCCCTGTCATTCTCTCCCCCCTCTCTCCCTGTGATTCCTTCCCCCTTTCTCTCCCTGTTATTTATTTCCCCTCTCCCTCTCATTGTCATTCTCCCCCTTATCATTCCTTCCCCCCTCTCTCTCTTCCTGTCATTCTCTCCCCCCTTCTCTCTCTGTAATTCCTACTCCCCTCATTCTTTCTCCACCTGAACAAATACACACAGGACAGAACACACAGCCTCACCTCTCTCCCACCCATGTTGTTTCCTCCTCTGCTTGACTCCACCCCCAGGCTCCTTACACCGCCTCCTGAATGACTGCATTACCTAGCAGCAGCCAATAAGGATGGGGGAAACTGCCCAACCCTCTCCTGCTCTGGGAGATTGGGGAAATCCCCCAGGTAAGGAAGCTACCATCCCCAAAATGCTGCCGCCTAGTGGCCTAATGGTTATACCGGCCCGGGGTAGCTGACTGCCCTTGGTGGTTGAATGGCTGTGGGGGAATAGTGGCGGCAGCAGGTCCTATTCTGTATGGATCTGGGTCTTTAATTAACAGTTAATGACTGACATCAAATATGTGTGGGTGTTTCTTAACTCCTTGTCAGAAACTTTACCGATTTATTGTTAGCGTTTCAATATAGAATAGAATAAAGGTTTTGGGTGTAATGTGCTTGTTCATCTATTGTATGCACTGTTTTGCTTAACTTTATTCTATCGGTAGGATTGCCAAAAATACGAATTTAAAATCCAAACAGATTGTATTTGCTGTAATCAGCAAAGGCTGCAGAGCATGAGTAAAGGGCGGAAGATGCTAGTTTAGCAGATTTTCTGATCTTCCGTTCCCAATAACAATATTAAACTCTTTTACAGTTTATTATCTGACCTAATATATTTCAGAGCTCGGCACAATATATCTTCTGTTGCTGAGCAGGTTAGCAATAAAGTGAAGAGCTATAAAGGAGCTATATTACATTAAACACAATGTTGCATTCCGTTGTTGCAACATTAAATTCACAATTCACATATGAAGGTAAAATCTGTAACTTAAGGTCTTTTAACTACTTGTTAAATCTTAAAAAGTGGAAAGGCGTTTGTTCCGAGATTTACATGTGACGTGGATGGTTTTTTAGAAGGATTTTCTTACAGATGTTGGGGTGCTAGAATATACATTATGGTCTATATCAGGGGTGCGCAAACTTTTGATCCTGCGCACCCCTGCCTCTTGTCCTCTTGTCACCCGGTGCTCGCGCTCCACCCCCCCTTTGCTCAGTCAAATGACGTTAGGGGTCAAATGACGTCACGTGACCTGTGGCGTCATTGCATCATGCTGCAGTGCTATGGCAACGTGCTTGCGACGTCACGCCGCATGACCCCGCTGCGTCATTTGCCATGGAGATGCTTCCAGATGCCGGCTGAATCACGGTAAGTTGAGGTTCCAGAGGCATTTAATTTTAATGCTTGGGGAAGAGCGCGGGGCCTCTGCAACCCCCCCCCTCCCCCGAAAAATCTCGTGCCTGCCCCCCAGTTTGCGCACCCCTGGTCTATATGTACTAAACAGTGCTATTACATAGGACCCCATTCAAGTCTATGGCCCATAAACTGACTTCCGGTGCTTTGCGATGTTTTGTGGAATACTACCGCTCAACTCCAGTCTTCAAGCCCCCCCAACAGGTCAGGTTTTCAGGATATCCTAGCTTCAGCACAGGTGGCTCAATCAAAGGCTCAGTCGGGGGCTGGAGTTGAGAACCCCACTGGCTTAGAATATATGAGCCCATATCCCCCACGCATGGAACAACCCCTAAAATAGAGAAATGGTTTTGTAACCTGAAATAAATAAGTAAAACCCACAAATGAAGCATTAAGAAATCCAACTTTGTGTCTTAGAAGTTAAATGTCGCAAGGTTATACATACAGTATGAAACTCAAGGTGAATTTCACATTTATTGGGCAAAAGTCATTTTGTTGGTGTAAAGGGATTGCATCCAATGCCTTGATTGAGAGAAAGCAAAGAGGTGTTGGTGTGTAGTCTAAATTAGACATTTCCCATGGCTCTCATCCAGTTTGCTTAAAAGCAGTATTACGTGTTTATATCGATAGTTTCCATCTTGCAGGAGCTTTGTCAATAACATGAAAAACATTCCACATGTATAAATTATGGTTAATGGGCTATTTTATTCTATCGATCTGAATGACAGGCGATGTTTTATGCACCATATTTTCCAACCCCAGTGCCCATTTCATATTTCTTTGGTCTCCAGTTTAGCTCAATCAATATATAATCATTTCCAATGTATTGGCCTGGAAAGATCCGCAGCACACTAGGCTCCGTTCGGAGCTTGCCTATGACGTGTGAGGTGTAAGTTGTAAAATCTGGACATATCTGTTACAGCTGCACACACGTATGTTAATTCATGGGACAAACTGCCATGGATGTAATATGTGAATAAGAAAAACTCCCTTTAATTCCTACGTTTGTATTATTCAACCAATCCTCATTCAGTTAGTGGAGGAGAGATACTGTATATTAAAAATGACTCTTTTAACTCCAGCTACAATCACTTGACTGGGAGTTTGATATATAATGCTAATTAAAAAGGCTATGTACAGTAAAATCCGGTACAGCTATTGCAATTTAACTTGTCTTCATTGGGACTGGCCATTATTTATATTTAACGGAGAAAGCCAATTTTTTTTTTTTTTACCTATTCAAAGCTTTTCTTTTTGATAATCACCAATTAGCAACTGTCACAGTAGTTTTCTCTGGCATTTGATGAGAATTGAGGTTCTGGCAGGTTAGAGATTTCACTAAAGCCCTCTAGTTAATAACTGTGATATTCAGAGCAGAACTAATAGCTCACGCTTGGAATGGATTCCTCCTTTTCTATGACCTGATTCTCCCAGGACCCTTACAATTTCATTACTCTAAGCAGGAGCACTTTGACAAGATATTGTAACCCAGTAATTATTCTGCAGACACCTCTGGCCAAAGCGCACACCTGTTTATCACACAAAATTCCGGCTGATTTATTTTACTATTATCCAAGTTTGACAGAGACAGATTCCTTGCCTCGTACAGTACATACAGTGGTCAACTGGCTATGATGGTCAGATAGTTACGTACAACGTTTAGTAGTCCAAAAGAAGTTTGAGTGTAAATTATTTTCTTTTAATTCAAAGCGTTCTTTCTGAATGTCCTAAAGATATGTATTTTTCAGTATGTTTAATAGGGATGAGACAACAGCAATTACAGTTACAGGCATATTTAAAGTGAGTTACTAGTATACAGTATATTATGCTGTAGGAAATTTATCCTAGTTTTTAATTTCAAGATACCATTTTTTGAAAAACAGAAAAATATTGGCCTTATACCTATGGATGTTTATTTTAATGAAATACTGTAGTAAATTGAGTGTGTGAGTGTGTGAATGTGTGTGTGTCTCTGAGTGTGTGAGTGTGTGAGTGTGTGTCTCTGAGTGTGTGAGTGTCTCTAAGTGTGTGAGTGTGAGTGTGTGTAAAATGTAATCTCCATAAATGGTGACTCAATGGGAAAGCAACTGTTTTAGGGTGACAGGTCCATTAAAACCATAACAGTATCAGACGTTCAGCTCCTTAACAATGATGTTCGGAGACCAGATCATATCCTATGTGGCCTGAACTCATACATCTTGCATTTTAATAAATGTATTGGAGGTGGTGATTCCTAAGAATTATAAATCATTAAAATTTTTGCAAATCAGTTTCTTCCGCTCATCCAGTGAGACATACAATGTAAATGAGCAAAGCTCAAGGTAGACACCATGAAGGAGATATTTAATTTGGAATGTTGCTTAATGATTCCTGACATCTTCTAAGACAAGATTTGTTTCATGAGATGATATTAGAGAGGAGACGGGAATCATGCTGGGTTTGGATGACTGGTGTTCTGCGTTAACGGATGCCGATGTCAGAGGGAAGAGAATATAGCGAAAGAGAACATCCTTGATTTCCCAAAAGTATAAATGCATTAATACCAAATATCCTTTACTGTCTATTGCTCCCGCAGGAGGCTAGGTGATTGCAAATAATTCTATAGCAGGGGTGGGAGACTTCAGTCCTCAAATGCCACCAATAGGTCAGGTTTTCAGGATATTGCTGCTTCAGCACAGGTGGCTCAATCAGTGGCTCAGTCAAAGACTGAGCCCCCTGTGTTGGAGCAGGGAGTGATTGAGCCAGCTGTGCTGAAGCAGGGATATCTTGAAAACCTGACCTGCTGGTGGCCCTTGAGGACTGTAGTTGCTCACCCCTGCTCTATGGGAAGGTGGGTTTTTTTTATGCCAAACTGTTATCGACGATGTTAAGCAGAAAGCTATTACAAAGAAGCTTGCAAACAGAAATAAAGATGTTTAGAACAAACAACTAATTCATGAATATATCTTTGAGGGAAATGGCTTTTAATTCTTATCGGTCAGCTCAATTGTCTCTCTGTCCCAAAGACACATCAAATCAGCAAACACCATTAACTCCTTTTATACTAAGGAAGCCAGCAATGTGTTGTAGTGCAATCACAAAGCATCATTAAACACTATTAAATTAGCAATATACCATCTGAATAGTAGCATTGAAATTGTGATATATATATATATATGCAAATATGTAAATATAACTGTATGCTCATCCGCATGTCTGAGGCAGGTCTGCAACCCCGCCCTTCACCATTATCACCCAGCACACAGCACTATATATATACTGTACATACATATTAAAAAGAAAAAAGAGAAGAGCGTGCCACATAGCGTGAATCTGTAAAATATTTATTGCCAAAATTAAAAATTGAAAGGTAGCACACTCACAAACGGAGCTAGAACATCAGCATGTTAGAGAGAATACATCTCTAGTTGTTACTCATCTGTGGAAAATCTGCAACAGGTATCAGACCACCGATTTTTTCAAGAGGACGAAGTCCGGAAAATCCAATGCAGCTTACATTGCAAAAGTAGACTCAGTTACCATGTAGCACGTATGAAGATTGCTGTTTTACGATAAACGGCACACACAGTGTGCGCAGCATACAGCTGATCATAGGCCCGTTGGCATTCACGAGCATGATGACTTCAATCGTCTGTACCATCTAGGCCCCTACGCGTTTCGTCACCACGTGACTTCGTCAGAGGAATGGAGTCTCTCCCTTCTGCATTGCTTTTATAGCCCAAACGCATTTGCGGACAAGTTGGAGATAACAATACTAAGCCTTGTAATAGCAGTAAAAGAAAAATACATACTAAAAGATATTGCATATTATAGGCTAAAGCAGTAAAATTCCGGGCATTACTGAAATTCCTGCTCTCTGATTAGTGAGAATTCCGGGCATTATTGAATGAATTTTTGACAACTTGTCAACTCACATCAAAGCAGAGATGCAGGGGCTCACGCTGAGAAAAAATCCGGCAAGTTTAAAACTTAACTGCAGCACCTCCGCTCCTCTCCTCACTGAGCACACTGAACACGGCAGCACAAGCAGCCTCTCTCCCTCTCTCCCTCTCTCACAGCTGCTAGTGCTGTCGGAAGCTGCCTTTCCCAACTGGTAACTTTGTTGCTTGCCACAAAGTAATACTTCTCACCACATCTATTGCCTGAGCTACTGTAAGGTAATTTGTATTTCTTTTTATTTAGTTGTAGTTAATTTCACAGTCCCCCCACATCTCCCCCACATCTCCCCTCTCACCCTCCATTCCCCCCAATTCTCCCCCTCACCCCTTTTCTCCCCTCACCTCTCTATTTTCTCCCCTCACCTCACCCCCCCTCACCTCTCTCCCACCTCACCTCTCTCTCTCCCCCCTCACCCCTCTCCCCCCCCCACCTCTCTCTCCCCCCCTCACCTCTCTTCCCACCCTCACCTCTCTCTTCCCCCCCTCACCTCTCTCTTCCCCCCACCTCTCTCTTCCCCCCTCACCTCTCTCCCACTACCTCTCTTTCTCCCCCTTACCTCCCTCTTCCCCCCCTCACCTCCATCTTCCCCCCCTCACCTCCATCTCCCTCCCTCACCTCCCTCTCCCCCCCTCACCTCCCTCTTCCCAACCTGTCCTCCTTCTTCCCCCCTCAACTCCCTCTTCCCCCTCACCTCCCTCTTCCCCCCCTCACATCTCTCTTCACCCCTCTCACCTCTCTCTTCACCCCCCCCCCTACCTCTCTCTTTCCCCCCTCATAAGCATAAATTGGCAACACTGAAAAGTACACAGTAAGTTAATCGGTTAAATACCATCGGTGAGAGACAAGGGTCACGATAACCAATGGGTAATGATGTTATAAAGTATACAAATGATTGTTGAATAAATGAGAAAAATCATGAAAGTGGAGGACAGGGGGAACGAACGGGGGAAGGGGGGGTGAGGGGGGAAGGGAATGGGAAAAAGGGGAAAGGAAAGAGGAAAGGGAATTAATGTATTGTGATACAAAGAATATATATTTGTTAAGTAGAGTAAAGTCCTAATTGCCATAAGTGCAATCAAGGAACTATATTCAAATTAAAAAAGAGAGAGAGATGTCTTCCAGATGAAGGTCTCAGGCAGGGACCGTGACATTAAACCAGGATGCTGGTGTCAAGGCACTCATTCAACCCAGATGGATTTAACGTACCCAGTGTATGTATCCAATAGGACTCCCTTCTGCACAGGGTCCGAAACCTATCACCTCCCAAAATAGAAGGAAGGATCTGTTCCAGACCCATAACAGTCAGGAGCCCCGAGTTCTGGTTGTAGTGATGAAAAAAGTGTCTCGACACACTGTGCGTGGTCAGCCCTCTGGCAATGCTCCTCCTGTGTTCCAAAAATCTTACATTGACAGGAGGTATAGTGCTCCCAATGTATTGGATACCACAGGGGCAACTTAACATGTATACCACATGTGTGGTCTGGCATTCAATGTGTCCTTTAACCTTGTGGGTGCTCCCATTAGTATGTGACCTAAAACAGTCCTGTAGATGTATTTGTTTACACATTATGCATCTTGGTCGCCTGCACCTAAAGTTGCCATTAGCCGTTAACATGTCAATAGTTTTAATATTCCTTAATTTGCTTGGTGCTATTCAATTTTTTATATTGGTGGCTTTTTTGTACACTACCGATGCATAGTTTGGGAGAACCCCATCAAGGTGTGGGTCACATTTTAAAACTTTCCAATGTGTGTTTAGTATTTTTGTAATATGATTGGGCACAGTGTTATATTTGGTAATGAATTTGGGTGGTCCAAATACCACGTTACCTTTAGGTTTTGCACCCATCTCTGATTTAGAACTCTTGCTTGTAGACATCCTTCTGAGAGACTGCTCCAGCAGTTCGTCTCTATCTTTATCTTTAATCTTCAAATACGGCTCTTTTATGATAGATTCCTCATACCCCTTTTCTAAAAAACGATCCACCAGTACATTTGATTTCTCCACAAAATCATTCCCCAGTGAGCTGTACCTCTTTATTCTGCTGAACTGACTCAGTGGGATGTTGTTCAACAATTTGCAGTGATGACAACTCTTCGCATGTAGATAACTGTTCGTAGAGACATCTTTGAAATGTACACTGGTCTGAATCTTGAGCTCCTCATCCATGAATAAAGAAAGGTCTAGAAAGACAATTCGCTCCTCGTGGATATGATGAGTGAGGCCCAGGTCATTAATTACAAACTTAGAGATGATATTCTCAAGGACTTCTCTCTCCCTATCCCAAATAATAATGATATCGTCTATGAAATGGCCATAGTATACCAGGCCCGCCCCTAGCTCGTCATTGGCCCAGATGTAACTTAGCTCCCTAAAACCCATACATAGGTTTACGTAGCTGTGGCGAACCTGGTACCCATGGCCATTCCACAGACTTGAAGATAAAAATTCGGTGTGGCCTCATGCAAAGGAGTCCACCCACGTTCACGGGACTCTAGAATCAAGTGAAGGTACACGAGGCCTACGCCCGACTGCATGCTCCTAAGAAGTCTAAAGACCACCGCAAAGAAGAGACTAAAGGAGCGGTGATTCCAAAGCTTCCAAAAGAGCAGTCCAGTGCCAAAGAGAAATCTGGGGATCCTACTCCCCAGAAACAGCACCGACCGATCTCCCTGCTGCCTTGAAGATTAGCTCTCCCATCCACATCTGGCGAGGGTCGCTCCAACCGCTGCTACAACTGTGATCAAGCCGAACACATTGCCAAGGAATATCCAAAGCCCAAAAAGCACATCCCTAGGGTCATGACCCTCACAGTGCCACGAATGACACGCCACCCCTCACACCTTCGGAGGGCATCCCAACGCCTACCACCAATGAAGCACTCAAACCAGAAGCCTGCATTCGAGTGGGATGGTCCGCGATCATAAAGATCCTGGTAGAAGGCATGTATTGGTCCTGTGAATGGGTTATCTGGCGCTGTCAGGATCACTCACAGGGGGAGGCGCTGTCACCAGATGGATCAGGTATACCCCAGGCTCCAAGCAGCGGAGATATTTGTAGAGAATGGTGCTCAATACAAGTGTGCGCACTTTTTAAGTAATCACTGTCATTTTGTAGTAAAAAAATAGGAACATTGCAATTCATCCATAGGGTATAAAAGTCCATCAATGTATATTGGGGTGGAAAATATAGACCTAGCCATCACTATGCATGACTACCGCATATATGATCCAGATGCAAACCCCTCTTAATGCATAAACATCCCCATTATACGGGTCACAGGTTTTGATATAAGGGCTATTGCCAATTACCTGCCCCTGAGGGTATCTTGTAGTCCAGCAACCAGGTGTTCCACTGCGTGCAATCCTGATGGGTAGTAACAAGAAGTGGTAGCTAGAGCCAAGGAGCACAGCAACACCAGAAGATCCCGAATAGGAAAATAATTCACAGGCAACTCCAGACTAAAAACGGAAGGGTATTTATTGTATAAACACACAGGAAGGTGAGAATGACAAACGCACCAACGCGTTTCGTCCCGTGGGACTTTATCAAGGTGTCAACACAGGACAAAACGCGTTGGTGCTTTTGTCATTCTCACCTTCCTGTGAGTTTATACAGTAAATACCCTTCCGTTTTTAGTCTGGATTTGCCCGTGAATTATTTTCCTATTCAGGATCTTCTCGTGTTGCTGTGCTCCTTGGCTCTACCTACCACTCCAAGCAGCGGAGGTTCAGGCCTACTGTGAGCCACAGGTAAAGCACCACACACGTAGTAGCCGCCTCATCTCCCATAGGGTGGGGAGGGGTGGGGAAACAGCGCTACAGATGCAATACAGGGTGGGACGGTGCTGTAGCTATTAAATGCTGGACAGGTTGTAGTTCATTAATTAAATACCTGGGTAAACAGGTAGGTCTGAGCCTATTTGTATAGATTCCCAGAGAGGGTGTCTCTTGAACTGTACGACGCAGATTGTTCCAAAAAATGGGAGTAGCATGGCTAAAAGCTCAGCCCCCCTTAGGGCGCGTTCACACAGCGGGCTTCGCGGCGCTGCGTGCGCCTCCGTCTGCTGGGCGATGTGTGATATGACATGCGAGGGGAGGGGGTGGCGCAGTGTCATGGCGCAGAGTGGCGGGGTGTATGTGTGTGTACACTGAGAGAGGGGGGTGGTTCGCACTGGGAGGAGGGTGGGTATGCACTGAGAGGGAGGGGGGTCCGCACTGAGAGAGGGGGAGGGTCCGCACTGAGAGAGGGGGGTGCCCCCACATCTCCCATCTCCAATGCCGAGTCTCTGGTCAATTTCAGCAGCCAATCAATATAAACGTCTGGACATTGATTGGCTGATGAAACTGACGTCACGCTGCTGCAGCCGGAGATCAGTTTCAAAAGACTCCCGCGACTGCAGCAGCGTCGACGCCGCACTTTGCAGCCAATGGTAGTTTCAATACTGAACACTACCATTGGCCGCCAGGAGTCTGTCACGGACGCGCGCACCCACATAAGCGCGCACACGTCGTGTAGCACGCTGTGTGAGCGGGACCTTAGGAAGCCACGGAGATTCTGAAAACTAAAATTCTCTTTCCAGGAGAAAACATGATTCCATGTAATGTTATTGGCCTTTGAAGATTTGCTATAAGGCAGGGGTTCTAAACTCCAGTTCTCAAGACCCCCCCAAACATACCAGGTTTTCAGGATATCCCTTCTGAAAACCTGCCCTGTTGGGAGGTCTTGAGGACTGGAGTTGAGAACCCTTGCGGCAAGGTACAATGCCAGGTTAAATCACTTAACTGAGCATGGTGGATCAGTGCCTTATTGTCCTGTGGATTTCAAAACCGAACACTTGATTATAATGCTGTGGCTTTAATTCTTTTCTCTATCAGAATAGGCAGAGGCCAAGCCATTGATGTATGTGCCATGGTATTTTGCTTTGTGGTGGCTGGACACTGATTGAAACTGCAAAACCACAGACTGACTTCTTTTCATAAATGACAGGCATCGTCCATAAACTAAATCAATGTTATTACTGAAAAAAGTAATTTGAAGGACTACAGAAATAAAAATGTGGTCTTACTCAAATGTGGTAAATTATACAAACAGGTACGTTTTCAATTTCCACAATGTTGTATATTTTATCCTTTCAAATCCACCAAAGTAGTGAATTCTGGCAGTCGAATGAAATATTAGCAATATAAGCACCATTCTAGTTAGTCTCCATTCAACCCCAAACTTTAATAGAAATAACCTGTCTACTTTGATTGAGTGCGATATCATTATATGAGCCTTGAATTTAAACTTAGAGATAAGGAAAATTACATGGTCTGCATAGCCAGCTTTGAATGAAATGGGAATTTCACTGCAATCTCATCTTGTAATGCCGACACAAAGCAATTTACTTTCAAAGGGAAAATAAAAATGGAGAATTCAAAAATATTTAACATTTTTCGCAAGGTTAACGTAGCTGATTCACATTAGATCAGAATGCCTCTCGATAAGCCTGACCATTTCCCCAGTAGCTGACGTTCCACCAAATGCACAGTGTCAGCTCTGAAACTGATGAAATGTACATATCAGTGGGAGTTTTACAGGCTCTGTGCAAACGTGTGATAACCCTACAGGTACATACAGTATAGCAGTTACACACAACACCCGTGCAAGCTCGAAACCAAGAGCCACCACACCATACATATTTATGTCAAAAAGGAGTGCTACTGGGTTTGTGACAATGTACTGTATAAACAAAAGACACAGATCCCCAATGCCACATCCCACATGACAAATCATATAGTTAAATACTTATCTGTTTTTCTTTAATAAGTGAGGGTCACTTAGTTACATTCAAAGCATTGGCAAATTTAGCTTTAAACCCCTGACCTTACACCTGCTGTACAGACCAAAGTTTCTGAATGTCTCTTTGTGATATCATCCTGGATGGCCCTCCGCCAACTTAAACATGGCAAAAACAGAGCTCCTTATACTTCCTCCCAAACCTGGCCCTACTACCTCCTTCCACATTACTGTTGGAAGTACCATCATTCACCCAGTAGCCCAAGCACGCTGCCTAGGGGTCACCCTCGATTCCTCTCTCACATTCTTTTCTCACATTCAAAACGTTTCTAAAACCTGTCGTTTTTTCCTCCGCATTATAACAAAGATACGCCCTTTCCTCTGTTACTCGACTGCTAAAACTCTTACTCAGGCCCTCATTCTCTCCCGTCTTGATTACTGTAACCTCCTGCTGTCCGACCTTCCTGTATCCCCTACAATCTATCCTAAAAGCTGCTGCCAGAATCGCTCTGCTCTTTCCTAAATCTGTCTCAGCATCTCCCCTGCTGAAGTCCCTCTCCTGACTTCCTATCAAATCCCACATTTCGCACTCAATTCTCCTCCTCACTTTTAAAGCTTTACACTCTTCTGCTCCTTCTTACATCTCAGCCCTAATTTCTCGCTATGCACCATCCTGACTCTTGCGTTCTGTCAAGGATGTCTTCTCTCTACCCACTTTGTATCTAAAGCCCTCTCCCACCTTAAACTTTTCTCACTGTGCCCCACACCTCTGGAATGCCCTTCCCCTCAATACCTGACTGGCACTCTCTCTATCCACCTTTAGGACCCACCTTAAGACACACTTGCTTAAAAAAGCATATGAGTAGCACCGTGGTTAATATTACACACATAAAGCTTGGCCCCCTGCAGATGCACTTACCTAAATGCCCTCCTACACTACCGACACGCTTTATTGCGCATCGGCCAGATCCGCAAGCTGGGAGATTTCCCGGCTTGCTAGTGGCCGCCCCTCGGCGTGCCGCGCGTCATAGACGCGCGGTCACGCGTCTTCGGGAGCCTGCGCCCCCTGCACGCGCGTCCAGGGCTCCCCGAGGGAGCCCTGGTGTCCCGCGATGTGGGGGACGGCGGCAGGGGGTTCCGGGGGACCCGGCGGACCCGGCAGCGGTAGGGAGAGTGCCCCGATCGGAGGGCGCTCTTCCGCTGCTTTGGCGCGCGCCCGTCACCCTCGGGCGCGCGCCAGGCTACTGCTGTGGCCAAGAACGGGCAAATGCTCGAATAAACTTGGCCGCAGCAGTACTGTCTCTGTACATTCTTCCTACCTACAATTAGATTGTAAGCTCTTTGGAGCAGGGACTCATCTTCACAATGTTACTTTTATATCTGAAGCACTTATTCCCATTATGTGTTATTTATACTATTTGTTATTTAAGAGGGGAGGGGCCGGGTTGGAGGGGGGGGAGGAAGTGGCGAGGGGGAAGTTGGGAGGGAAAAAAAGGGGGGGGGGTAAGGGCAAGCTGGGTGGGGAGGGGGGGGGAGGTGGGTGGGGAGGTGGGGAGGGTGCTTCGAGGTGGGATAGGGGTGGGGGTGTGTGGGGGGGAGGGTTGTTTGGGATGAGAAGGGGGTACATAGCAAAAGATCCTTTGCACATTTGCTTATATTTCTGGGTTCTGAAACAACATGCATTTTTGATTGTGGTTAGGTGCTTGACATGAGGAGTTTCAGAGTCTGTTTAACCTTTGCATTCAGCTGCATTTTTAAAACAACACACAACAGTTAACACTTCTATTTCTGCAGCGGGACACAGTAGATCAATTTGTTTTGTTCCCTGTTTCCCATGGGGTGGGTTTTTTACCAAGCAGATCCATTTACTATTGCCTATTTGGGTTGATCCCCTCGGATCTTCATATCCCCATTTCCTTTCCCCCCTGCTGATTCCTGAGGGAATGGAGGCGGAGGGCAACTGGAAAAAGGGGGGGGCAGGTGGGGGGGAGAGGGGGGAAGGGAGGGAGGGGGGCAAGGGGGGGAGGGGAGGTGGAGGGGGGGGAAGTTGGGAGGGGGCTTAGTGGTCCTTATTTTGTTTTTAAGGGTTATGTGGGGTAAGCGGTCTGCTGCAGCCTTTATAACGGACATTTCAGGTAAAATACAACAGTATCATCAGCATTGTTCGTTATGTGATCCTCTTAACGGACATAGTTTCTACGAAGAGGGGGGGGGGGTAGGGGACGGGGTATGTGGGAAACGTGAGTACCCCAAGGGGGTCAGCTTTGTTCATAGTTGTTATGCGTGTTACGGCAGATCTGAGAGCTGGGGCCCCTTCGGGTCTGGTTCGGCCACAGGTGGACAGGCAGGTAGTAGACTCGGCCTGGGACCCCACAGTACTGATAAAAGGGTGGTACGGAGTGCTTCATCATTTTGTAGGCCCACAGTCTCGCGCTGAGCGCGTTACTCCTTTAGTGTCTGGGGACTAGTCTTACTAGTACTCACGGTTAAGATGAGGAGATTTTGGTCGCGTACCTTGGGCAGTGCTTACACCGCGGCTTTTGCTCCTATTCCTCCCCGGGAGTTTTTCCCCCGCGGATGGCGGAGGAGGAGACAGGGAGGGGGAGGAAAGATAACACGAGGGGGCAGGCCATGGCTCTCCTTCATCCGCTCTCCTCTCTCGCGTGACAGAGGGGTTGCTTCCTCCTCCTCCCGATCCCCTCCACGAGCTGGCTTCAGGCAGCTGTTTCTGGGCCTCGATGAAATCCTGGGTATGATGGCGGCCATCTTTGTTCCGCGTTCCTTCGGGTGCCTGGCTAGGAATGGTGAGGGCCGTCTGCAGTCGACTGTGGGGCTTGCTTCTGGGGTTCTTGCTTCCGTGGGTTCCGTGGGTTCCGTGGGTTCACTTTAGTCCTAGTTTCCGCTGGATGTTTCTGGATTCATGGGGCGGCCGCCGTCAACATAGCAGGGTAGATATACAAAAATAAACCGTGCGCAACTACTTAACCTCTAGATGAATAAGTGATAAGGTGCAGTGCCTTTGCCCTTTTAATTTTGAAGCCCAATATAAAGGCCACAAAAAACCACAGTGAGAATCAAATAAAATAAATTACATAACCGTGTAATCAATGAAGATGGCGTCTGCTGCTATAATAATAGGGGGTGGCTCAGCACCCCCTAACACACTAGAGAAATGGAAACAAAAAACAGCGCACAACGCAAATAGTGAAGTAGGTAATACAAGTGTATATTGAATAAAAATATATATATTCTGCGTACATCAAGTATGATAATAAAAGCATTGAGTGTGTATACACACTGGTTACCACTCGGTGACTACTGGTGTGGAAGTGGTGTAGTTTTTCCTCTCAGCGGGCACTCTCAGCAGCAGCTGTATTCCATCTCCATAGGGAATAACCCTTCAGGCCAGCTGAGCTCTGTTCCTGATGGTAGCCCCCAAAGGTACCCCTAGGGGTTTGGTAGTGTCCGGAGTGGCTGTTGGGGCTCCTTAATCGAAACCGCCACACATGGTTATTCCCTATGGAGATGACGTCAGCATGAGAAGGAGTTCCTAGAAGAGTCCTGGAATACAGCTGCTGCTGAGAGTGCCCGCCGAGAGGAAAAACTACACCACTACCACACCAGTAGTCACCGAGTGGTAACCAGTGTGTATACACATAGCAGGGTAGAGCCTTGCTGGGGAGAAACTGTCAACTGGGATCGAAGTAACGCAGGTAAGTTTTGGCATCTTTATCTTCGCGCTTGTTGCTGCTTTTGTCCAGCGAGCCGTTGTGATGCCCTGACCGTTGGCTCTTCAGCGTCCCGGTTGTGGGCCCCGGATGTGTCCGAATCCCATGCTGGAGGGGGGTCAAGGCCTATAGCTTTGGCCAGGCGGGTCATCTCTGTGGGGTGCCTTATTGTGTGGAATTTTCCGTTGCGGTTTACGATTAATTTGAAAGGGAAGCCCCATTTATATTTTATGCCTTGTTCCCTCATCAGCTTAGTTAATGGTTGTAGTTCCCGCCGTTTGTCGACAGTAAGCTTTGATAGGTCATTGTAGACCTGGAAATGGTCGTCTCGGAATGTGATGGGTTCCTTCGCCCTGCTGGCCCTCATGATTTTGTCTTTGACCGTATAACGGTGGAGGCGCGCTATGACGTCCCTCGTTTTGTTCGGGTCATCTGAGCGCGGTCCTAAGGTGCGGTGGGCCCTGTCCATCTCCAGGTCTTTTACCTCGAGGTCGTCGCACAGTGATATGAAGAGATCAGTGAGGTATGTCTGCAACTGGCCGGGGAGAACAGATTCAGGGATGCCTCTTAACCTGATATTCTGTCTTCTATCACGATTTTCGTGATCTTCTAGTGTGTCCTTCAGGTTACTAACCTCCAGTCCCAACCTGAATATCTCCTCCTCTGCGACTGTTTGTGCCTGGTGTGTTTCCCCCATCTCAGCAAGGCCGCTGTGTACAATAAAGAGAGACATTGCTGATCTTAAGAGAGACTGTTGTGTGATTCTGGAGCAACCACCCTGGGACCAGGGTTTCTCTTCTGTACGGGTCCTATCCCATATCCCTGGGAGCTATAGAAGATGGAGGCGCTGCTCCACCACTAAGACCATGGAGGCTACTACCCCAGAAGCCAGGTCCTGTTATCCCCCACACCATAGCGGGAGACTCAGGCCCTCCTGTTGCACGCAGGTACGCACCACCCAGTACATGTAATCCGCCCTCACACACCCTAGATATGTCAGATGAGTCTAGGGGGGGGGGGGGGAATATGGGTTACATATGATATAAAAAAAAACTGTACATTTATTAATTAAAAAAACAACAGTGAATAATCAGTGAAAAAAATGAATGAGAGGTATTTCAAATACAACCCTGATGAGTAGTGCAGCTCTGTAAGAACAAGACTTTTTCCAATCGTCTAACATACAATACATATTGACAATTTCATTACAAGAATGTGAAACTCCTCTATGAGCTGTGGTTAAAGGGAACATGTGAGAAGTTTGTTTGCAATTGCTTGAGTTTATCAGCATGCTCCATGTCTGCACAATGTTTCCCTGAGACAGGTCTAATTATTATACATATAGGCTATAATGCAAGAATTCATCCTCCTTACTTCACCACTTCTCAGTTCACATGAACTCCTCTCTTACCTGCGCCCTCTGTCACCACACAGTTATGCCGCCTGCATTAAAACACACCCCTACAAATCATCCTCACACATTCTCTTTCTGTCCATGCTTCTCCTCCTTGCTTCTGGGGATATCTCTCCCAATCCTGGTCCCTGCCTTATTTCTACTTGCTCTCGTCCTCGCCTTCCACATGCAACTTCTACTCCTTCTGGTGTCAACCCCTCTAACCTCATACCCATCCCCTGCCACCCTCCCTCCTCTCTCCCTTTCTCCTGTGCCCTTTGGAATGCTCGCTCCCTCTCTAACAAGTTCCTCTCTGTGCATGACTTCTTTCTCTCTCACTCCCTGCTTCTCTTTGCTATAACTGAGACCTGGCTCACTCAGTCTGACTCTGCTCTGGAAGCTGCCCTCTCCTATGGTGGCCTTTCCTTCTCCCACACTCCACGCCCTGGTGGCAGGGGTGGAGGCGTGGGGCTCCTGCTCTCCTCTCTCTGCCGTTACAGAACAGTTTCTATTCCCCCCTCTCTTGCTTTTCCCTCCTTCGAGGCTCACACAGTCCAGATCTTCTCTCCTCTCCCGGTCCATGTGGCGGTCATCTATCGCCCACCTTCCTCTACTCATCCCCCTTCTGCCTTTCTCTCTCACTTTGAATCCTGGCTCTCTTTCTTTCTCTCCTCAGACTCCACTGTTCTTCTCCTTGGGGACTTCAACTGCCACATTGATGACCCCTCTCTCCCTTGGGCTTCCCGCTTTCTTTCTCTAACCTCTTCTTTTGGCCTTCAACAGTGGACTGCAGCCAGCACCCACAAGGATGGCCACTACTTAGACCTGGTTTTCACTAAAAACTTCTCTCTCTCCGACTTCTCCATTTCCCCTTTTCCTCTCTCCGACCATCACCTCATCTCATTTTCTCTCTCTCGCTTCTCTCCATCTCCATCTTGCCCTCGTTTTTGCAGAAACCTGCGCTCTATTAACCTACCAGCTCTTGATTCCACTTTACGCTCCTCCCTCTCCTCTCTCAGTTCTGCTTCAGACCCTGACAACCTGGTCAGGAACTACAACTCTGCCTTATCTTCCTCTCTTGATCTTCATGCCCCACTTTCTCTCTGCCGTCCTCGCCCTTCTAACCCCAGACCCTGGCTAAACTCCCACACACGCATGCTGCGTTCCTCCACTCGTTCCTCTGAACGCCTCTGGAGGAAATCTCATACGCTCGCAGACTTCATTCACTACAAATGTATGCTATCCTGTTTCAACTCTGCCCTCTTTCATGCTAAACAAACCTACTTTTCATCACTAATCAACACACACAAGTCTAACCCACGCCGTCTCTTTTCTGTCTTTGACTCTCTACTCAGACCACCCTCAGCTGCCTCCTCTTCTTCCTCCATCTCACCTCAGGACTTTGCTGACTTTTTTAAGAAAAAGGTGGAGTCCATACGGCAGAACATCCCATCTGTTGCCTCCTCCCATCCCACAATGCTTCCCAACTCTCCTCCTGTCTTTCTTGACTCTTTTTCTGCTATCTCGGAGGAGGATGTATCACTGCTGATCTCCTCTTCTCCCTCTACCACTTGCCCTCTTGATCCCATTCCCTCCCATCTCCTAAAACCTCTTGCTCCTTCTATAATCCCTATGCTCACACAGATCTTTAACTCTTCCCTCTACTCTGGTACCTTTCCTTCATCCTTCAAGCATGCAACCGTTATACCATTACTCAAAAACAGCAAGCCTGACCCTACCTGTCCTTCTAACTATCGACCTGTCTCCCTCCTGCCTTTTGCCTCCAAACTCCTTGAACGTCTTGTATTCTCTCGATTGCTACACTTTCTCAACACCTATTCTGTACTAGACCCTCTACAATCTGGCTTCCGCACTGATCACTCTACTGAAACAGCCCTCACTAAAATAACTGACGACCTCCACGCTGCCAAAGACAGAGGTCATTACACTCTGCTCATATTACTCGACCTCTCTGCAGCATTCGACACCGTGGACCACCCTCTTCTCCTTCACATTCTCCATACTCTTGGTATTCGGAACAAAGCTTTATCCTGGATCTCCTCTTACCACTCCCATCGTACCTTCAGTGTCTCTTTTGCTAACACCTCCTCCTCCTCTATTGATCTCTCTGTGGGGGTACCCCAGGGCTCTGTCCTGGGACCCCTTCTCTTTTCTCTCTACACACTCTCTCTAGGTGACCTAATCACATCTTTTGGGTTTAAATATCACCTCTATGCTGACGACACACAAATTTACCTTTCAACCCCTGACCTTACACCTGCTATACAGACCAAAGTTTCTGAATGCCTCTCTGGAATATCATCCTGGATGGCCATCCGCCGACTGAAACTTAACTTGGCAAAAACAGAGCTCCTTATACTACCTCCCAAACCTGGCCCTACTACATCCTTCCACATTGCTATTGGAAATACGATCATTCACCCAGTAGCCCAAGCACGCTGCCTAGGGGTCACACTTGATTCCTCTCTCTCATTCTCCTCTCATATTCAAAACGTTTCTAAAACTTGTCGCTTTTTCCTCCGCAATATCACAAAGATACGCCCTTTCCTCTGTTACTCAACTGCTAAAACTCTGACTCAGGCCCTCATTCTCTCACGTCTCGATTACTGCAACCTCCTGCTGTCCGGCCTTCCTACCTCTCACCTGTCTCCCCTACAATCTATCCTAAACACTGCTGCCAGAATCACTCTACTCTTTCCTAAATCTGTCTCCGCATCTCCCCTCCTGAAATCCCTCTCCTGGCTTCCGATTAAATCGCGTATCTCACACTCAATTCTACTGCTCACTTTTAAAGCTTTACATTCTTCTGCCCCTCATTACATCTCAGCCCTAATTTCTCGCTATGCACCATCACGACTCTTGCGTTCTTCTCAAGGATGGCTTCTTTCTACCCCCTTTGTATCTAAAGCTCTCTCCCGCCTTAAACCTTTCTCACTTTCTGCCCCACACCTCTGGAATGCCCTTCCCCTCAATACCCGACTAGCCCCCTCGCTATCCACCTTTAAGACCCACCTTAAGACACATCTGCTTAAAGAAGCATATGAGTAGCACTGGATAATCATGGACACATGACACAAAGCTTGGCCCCCTGCAGACGCACTTACTAGTATTCCCTCCTACTGTCTCTGTACGTTCTCCCTACCTACCAATTAGATTGTAAGCTCCTCGGAGCAGGGACTCCTTCCTTAATGTTACTTTTACAGTATGTCTGAAGCACTTATTCCCATGATCTGTTATTTATATTTGTTATTTATATGACATGTATTACTACTGTGATGCGCTATGTACATTTTATGGCGCTATACAAATAAAGACATACATACATACATACATAGTAGGGTCACCACACTGACTAATATTAAGGGGGGGGGGTGTGTGATGAGTTTGGTTTAAAACAACAGTTCCCATTGCTAAAATAACACGGAGAAACCATAAGAAGCTTTCTGAAGGTGATATTGTGAAATTAGCACTAGGAAAATGTTCATAATGAGTTTCAGCAATAAAGTAAACTTCTTGGTATTCTTATTAGTTTAAATGTAAATTACCTTGAATGTCAAGTAACAGAAACATTTAGACCTGCGGTTTGCGGCCAGAACGAAAGGGCATCTGAAAAATATAAAGCAAGTTAAGAAAATTGTTAGAATTCAAACAGAAAAAACACAAAAATGAGCGTAAAAGGTCACTCGTCCCAGGAAAGCGACATTGCTGATGAGGTTTCATGATAGCAGGAATTTCTCCCAAAAGAAACTCACAACGTAATCAACCAACTATTGCAAATAGTCAATTATTTGGTCAAGCAAACTGACTAATTGTATCCGTTCCTCCAGTGAATATTTGTAATTTACATTCTATGCATGCTAGCACACTTGAGTTTGCTTCAGTGTATGTCCCTACACCCAACTCAGCAGAATGGCTTTCTATACTTTTCTGCATCTTTTTGTTTTGATACTATTCTTCATAACTAACATTTGACATCATACTGTATACCATTTCTGTATAAGCAAATACAACATCAAGTACACTGTAGTGCCGACGAGTATTCTAAAACAAATCTGGGGCAATCACCAACAAGACCCAGGTACATGCTGGGTACATGCTGGGTACATGCTGCAACATTTCAGTGACATTTCTGCAGACAGACTAATGGCCCATCGGATTAACACAGCAGGGGTCCCTGGCAGTCCCATTCAAACTAAATGGGACTGCCAGGTACCCCTGCTGTGTTAATCCGATGGGCCATTAGTCTCTGCAGAAATCTCACTGAAATGTTGCAGCATGTACCCAGCATGTACCTGGTTCTTGTTGGTGATAGCCCCAGATTTTCCAAGGCAAGTTTAAGGCAAGTTTTAGAATACTCGTCGGCGCACCTGTATGAACTGTATATCTCCATATCTAACGACTGGTTTACCACACATTAAATTATACGAATTAAATCATACATATACAGAAACAGTCAAAACAGTGTTCATATTGCTGTCAGTAAATGTAACAGTATCTATTTTCCTTTAAATTCCAATTTAGCACCATCAGGACTGTCTGAGCATCCTTATTTATCTTATTGCTTATATATATCCCATCTACTTTATCTTCTGTTTTAATAGAAACCACCCTGATCCCTTACACACCTTTATTAACTGTTCTTTTTGCGTTGTCGAAAAAAGTTCCGAATAATTCTCCCATTTATTAGAACGTTTTAACTCCTTTCTCTAGATCTTTTAGTGCATCTTCTTTCACATACATAACATTATCCACATTAATTCCCATTTGAGTTCTGTTATGATAGGAGCATATGGTTTTACACAATTCCTTAATATAAACTTTTTTTCCAAGGTTACTATTACTAGCGCTAATTTAAGGAATAATAACACAAGACAAGATTTTTCAAATGTACACTCGAGAGTATGATTCATAAACTGAACTACATTATTCTAGGATTTTGAGATTTTGACACACTCCCAAAAGCAGTATTTTAAATCCTCTTTCTTTGCTTGTATTTTACACAAGACCCTTCTTCCTTTTTAGTTATATAAGCTCTGTGCCATGGAGAAATGTAGGCTCTGTTTATTAGTTTAAGTTGCATTTCTTGTAGTGACGCTCCACAAAGTGTTTTAAAATTTGAATCATTAAATTTAAAAATAGTATCCATATCAGGAACATCTTTTTCCATACCTTTACAGTATTTCCCCATTTATCTTCTGCATTTATAACTAGGATAGGCTTATATAAACAAAGTAGTCTGAATTTGAAAGATTTGGTTAGATGAATGGCGTCACCTATTACATTCTTCTCCCATATCTTAGGATTTAGATTTCTATGTTCGTTAACGAAATGTCTGACATACAGGTAGGGAAAAAAATGTGAATTTAGTATTCCTAAGTTTGTTTTTAACTGCTCAAAGTATTTGACAACTTTTAGGTTACTGTCTAGCAAGTCGCTAATAATTCCAATTCCTTTCCCCCCCCCCCCCCCAAATTTCCAAATTGCTCTTTGATAGAGCAGGTGGTATGAATTTTTCGTTAAAGGTAAAGATTTAGATTTGACCTTCTAGCCCATGTCTTCCACATAGGAGACCATTCTCTTAATGTATCTGTGAACAAGATATTATTGTTCATATCTTTAGGGATATCTGTCTCCATTCCATGAAGGAGGTCATCTACAGAGCTGGAACAAATATTTTTCTAATTCCCCATTAATATAGTTATTCTTTCCTAATATCCATTCTGTAGCATACCTAAACATTAACATTCTAGGAAAGAACTAATTATTAGGGTCATCTATTCCACCTTTTTTTCTGGGAAGAAATAACTTTTCTAAATGGATTCTGTGTTTTTTAATTCTTTTTACATTCGTCTGATTTAATTGTAATAACTCTGATTTATCAAAATTAATCCTGTAAACTGAATATGAGCTGTAATTTTCTATAATGCTGCAGATTTCCGGAATGCTTCTCTCATGGTTAGTTACAAATAGAAGCATATCATCTGCAAAAAGAGCATGTTTCATCTCTTTTCCACAGCTTTATTCCCTGAAATTCCTTAACTTTATGGCCACAGGCTCTAGTACTAAGGTGACTAACAGAGGTGATAGCGGGCACCCTTGTCTAGTGACTTTCACCACTGTAAAAGGGTCAGAAAGAAATCCATGCCCCAAAATTGTGGTCTGTGGGTTAATATACTGTAAATTGCTTTGTTTGCATTCTGAAAGTTACCTTTAATACAAAATCAGCCCGGTACTTCAAATACGTGGTCGCAATGAACCAGGAAGTATAAGCAATAGCAGGGCTTCTATTTTGTTCTTCAGATGTTGCAGGACTGATCAAACCTTTCTAATATTATTTACAGAATTCCTGCCTACTACGAAGCCTGTCTGATCTAGGGAAATTAGTATCAGGCATTATTTTTGTCAGAATGTTATACTCAATGTTCAATAGTGATATACTGCAGGCCTGTAAGATGCTAGCTTTAGCTCATCTCTGACTGGTTTCGGAAGGTCTCTTATAAATGCGGAATTAAATTCATTTGCTATATTTTTATTACTGCAAGTATTAGTATACACATCTCTCAAATGTTCACCTATGCTTTAATATCTTGAAAAACTCTCCTGTGTACCCATTTGGCCCAGGAGGTTTTTTATTTTCCAGAGAATTTATAACTTTTAATACTTCTTCCAGTGACATTTTTTCCTTCAGTTTATTTAACGGACTTTGTTCTATTTGAGGTGTAACCTCTTCTTTCCAGAATGCTTCTCATTGGCTTCTATACCTACTTCACTGTATAAATTGCTATAGAACAGCCTAAATATTTTCATTATTTTAACGCTCTTGTTTTGGATTGCCCCTTCCTTGTCTCTTAGCGTATTTATTCTATTTTAGAGTCTACCTCCTTTAACTAAATTGGAGAGGAGCTTCTCTGTTTTATTACCAAACTGTAAAAAATTATAATTTTGGAACATATTTTGTATTATTCATTAAAATTTATTTTATCTTAACCAAATAGTGTAACTTATATTTCTTAGAAAATGTGGATTTTAGTGTGCTACTAGAAATGAATGTCACTTCCTTGTTTCTTCTGGCTGTATAAGAGATTGCATTATCTCTTTTTTTAAAGAGTTTTTTTATCCAAATCGGAGTGTGGTCTGATTCTAGGAAATATTCTCCCATCTGTTAAAATGTAATCTATTCTTGACATTGTGGGATGGGCCCTAGACATGCACGGGAAATCTAATTCTTCTGGGTGCTGCGCTCTCCAAGCATCTTTCCTGTT
Organism: Ascaphus truei; assembly: GCF_040206685.1. Taxonomy (NCBI): domain Eukaryota; kingdom Metazoa; phylum Chordata; class Amphibia; order Anura; family Ascaphidae; genus Ascaphus; species Ascaphus truei. Next base: position 104,253,996 of record NC_134489.1, read on the forward strand.
TAAATACTTTCTTCATATAAGACATCCCAACAGCATATTAGGTTTCTCTTTTGGCCATAGATCTTTTTACATCTTAAGTGACATTATCGAGAATATTGAAGTCCTCCCCTAGCAATAATAACTCTTCGGCAAATTTGTTTATATCGTCCACAAGTTTTAAAAATAAATCTTTTTAATATTAACATGGGGCGCAGATATTACACAAACACAGTTTCTCTTTTTCAATGATCACATTCCGTATAATAAATCTCCCTTGTGAATCTTATACCTTTATATCCTCTAGTTAGAGGTCTTTTTTGATTGTAACCCTCCTTGCCCGGCTCACAAGGAGTTGTTGCACAAGATTAGTGTAGAAGGTGCAGATGTTATGCACAGACTCTTGTTACCTGGATCTCAGGGTGCTGGTGTCCAGTGGGCGGGTTAGTGTAAGCTTTGAGGTAGAGTGCAGCTAGTAATAAAGGGCGCCAGGGACTTTGTTTAAATGTCCCATGCCACGTGGGCCAATAGGAATCCGTGATGTCATCCCTAGCAGCTTCCTATTGGCCCCTGTAACAGGGACTTATCCCCATTTAAATAAAAACCTCTGGTAGTCTGAGGAATCAAGCAGGTAGCTGGTTAATTGCAGCAAAATCAAGTAACCAGTCCCCATCTGGATAATCAGACCTGTAGAAAAGCCTCCTCTGGGAAACTGCTGAGATAGACTCCTTAGCACAGTCACAACTGGGCTGACAGAGGAGATAATGTCTTGAGCACAAAGTCTGTGCTGAGATCAAGACACCCGGACACCAGACCCAGAGATTAACCTGAAGGGCCACCTCCTTTGAGGTATCTCTTGAAACTTTGTGGTTATAGGCTGGCAGGCTGGTAAGTGGCTTTTCCTCATAGTCTTGCAGATAGGGACCGGGGAAGTAAGTAAAGATACAGTACAAGGTGTTTTCTGCTTTAATCCAGGACTGCTTCTGCTCTCTCTCCTCTTGTTACTGTCTCTTACTTGCTCAGCTTCTTGTGGGGAAGAGACATCTACAAATCCATCTTCATGAAAGAGTCTCAGTTTTATAGGGAACAGCCAGGGGAATTTCTTTCCTTGTTTGAACAGCTCTGAACATACATTAGATAATTCCTTCCTGGCTCTTGAAAGTTCAGAAGAAAAGTCTTGAAAAATGAGAATCCTTTCCCCTTCCATTCTGTATGTGGGTTCTTCTTATATGCTCTTCAAATCATCATCTGTTCCTGAAAGTTTAGTCGTTTCAAAATGATCTCCCTAGACATTCCGTCTCCTGCAGCACGTGGCACTGGGTCTGCCTTCTCCTGCAGCACATGGAACTAGGCCTTCCGTCTCCTGCAGCACGTGGCGCTAGGCCTTCGGTATCCTGCAGCACGTGGATCTAGGCCTTCCTTCTCCTGCAGCACGTGGCACTGGGTCTGCCTTCTCATGCAACACGTCGAACTAGGCCTTCCGTCTCCTGCAGCATGTGGCACTGGGTCTGTCTTCTCCTGCAGCACATGGAACTAGGCCTTCCGTCTCCTGCAGCATGTGGCGCTAGGCCTTCCGTATCCTGCAGCACGTGGATCTAGGCCTTCTTTCTCCTGCAGCACGTGGCACTGGGTCTGCCTTCTCCTGCAACACGTCGAACTAGGCCTTCCGTCTCCTGCAGCATGTGGTGCTAGGCCTTCATCTCCTGCAGCACGTGGCACTGGGTCTGTCTACTCCTGCAGCACATGGAACTAGGCCTTCAATCTCCTGCAGCACGTGGAACTAGGCCTTCCTTCTCCTGTAGCATGTGGCGCTAGCCCTTCCTTTTTCTGCAGCACATGGAACTAGGCCTTCCGTTTCCTGCAGCATGTGGTACTGGGTCTGCCTTCTCCTGCAGCACGTGGAACTAGGCCTTCCGTCTCCTGCAGCACGTGGTGCTAGGCCTGCCGTATTCTGCAGCACGTGGCGCTAGGCCTTCCGTATCCTGCAGCACGTCGATCTAGGCCTTCCTTCTCCTGCAGCACGTGGCACTGGGTCTGCCTTCTCCTGCAACACGTGGAACTAGGCCTTCCGTCTCCTGCAGCATGTGGTGCTAGGCCTTCCATCTCCTTCAGCACGTGGCACTGGGTCTGCCTACTCCTGCAGCATGTGGAACCAGGCCTTCCATCTCCTGCAGCACGTGGCGCTGGGTCTGCCTTCTCCTGCAGCACATGAACTAGGCCTTCCATCTCCTGCAGCACGTGGCGCTAGGCCTTCCTTCTCCTGCAGCACGTGGAACAAGACCTTCCGTCTCCTGCAGCACGTGGCGCTAGGCCTTCCGTCTCCTGCAGCACGTGGCGCTAAGCCTTCCTTTTTCTGCAGCACGTGGAACTAGGCCTTCCGTTTCCTGCAGCATGTGGCACTGGGTCTGCCTTCTCCTGCAGCACGTGGAACTAGGCCTTCCGTCTCCTTCAGCACGTGGCACTGAGCCTTCCTTCTCCTGCAGCCCGCGGTGCTGGGACTTCCTTCTCCTGTAGAACGTGGCTGGCCTATTCTGTGGGCTCTTTCTATTGTAAGAGGGAGTATCTTGGGGTTTAAGTCCAGCTTTAGCGGTAAGTCATTAGATAACATTTCAAATAGCTGCTCACCTCTTATGTATGTATGCATGTATGTCTTTATTTATATAGCGCCATTAATGTACATAGCGCGTCACAGCAGTAATACACGTGACAATCATATAAATAACAAATAATACAAATTACACATAATGGCAATAAGTGCTTCAGACATAAAAGTAACATTGCAGAAGAGGAGTCCCTGCTCTGGAGAGCTTACAATCTATCTTCTGATACTCCCACCAGCCCAAGGTCATTGCGCTCCATCTATTTTTTATGTCATCCAATTTAGAAGAGGAGATTTGGTCTGTATTTCTGAGCCCTTCCACTTGTTTGTTTTAGTTATAACTTCTTCCGCATCTCCTATCCTCTGCTCAGCCTGTTGCTCAAGGAGGATACTTGCTCTCTCATTTCCATTATTGCCTCTTTTACTTGCTGGGTGTGTGAGAGGTTAACATTGGATCCATCATATCTGTGACTGCCTTAATCATCCCTTGTAAGATGCGGCGGGAGCTGCTTGATTGTCTTGCCAAGCTGTGTCAGCCAGGTCAGCCATTTTGCTTCCCTGCTTCTTTCTCTCTCTGTCCCTCTGACGCCTCTGTGACATCCTTTTTGCAGTGGTATTGAGGACTTTTTCCATTAACCATATCCGTCTGTTTTCTGACCTGTGGAATTCTCTTTTGTTTGCTTGTTTTCCAGGGTTTTGACCTTTAGAAGTCAGCGGTGGCTGAATCCCCTGACTGAGCACTAGGTAAGAGAAACTCACTCAGCTGCCTCCAAAACAGGAAGTCTTGTGTGCATTGTTTCATTGGAGCCTACAGTATATGATAGTTTCTTCTTGTCCCTGATACGCCTAATGAAATATCCACTTAGATCATCCTTATTGTACATTGCCCAAGCTGCTCCACCTCACTGTTTTTTATTTAGTAAATTTACCAAGGAGGATTTATAGCTCACTACCGATACAATGGGAATTACACACATATATACAAAACCATCTCAGGAAACGTTGTATTATTTCACATACATCCACTGAGCCACTTAATCCCCTATAATAAAGAATGAAAAAAGAGATGTTACTGGATACTAACTCTGGGAGTTTGTTCCGTGCATACAGTATAGCTCTTTACTGATCTGCAGATGTAGATGATTCACAAAAAACAGAACTACCGGGTTTAGCGAGGGGTACTTTTGTTAGATTAATGACTCTGTTTTGCGGTCATAGATAGCTTTTTATTCTAGGAAATGGTTGTTTTGTTGGCAAATAGCAGGCGCAGAGAAAACTGGATCCTGAGACTGCGATTTATCAGAGTCACAGTTACAAAGTCCAAACATCAGATTCCATTAGTTTCCTCCTTTTCTTTTTAAATTGTATCCAGTTTGTCAATGTGATGAATACATCTTTTCTCTGCTTCTATACAGGGGCAGTTTTATATTGTACTGGGTTATCCCCCCAGAAATTCTTTCCCACCCCTTTCTCATTAAAGGATCATGAGCAGCAAAATCATCCATTACTTCATAAGTGCTCAACTCTAGTCCCCCAAAGTCTGCACCTCCCAACAGGTCAGGTTTTAAGAATATTCCAGCTTCAGCACAGGTGGCTCAGTCAAAGACAAAGACTGATTGAGCCACCTGTGCTGAAGCAGGGACTGATTGAGCCACCTGTATTGAAGCTGGGATATGTATGTATGTATGTATGTACTGTATATATATCTTAATTTATATAGCGCCATTAATGTCCATTGCTCCCTTGACCCGCCCTTCTGATACAGTATGAGGTTGAATTGATGCTTTAGACATTGTTACCTCTTTCTGCTAATAAATAAATATGATTATTATTGTGTCAATGAAGCTGAGCTAATATAGTTAGGGATCCAGCGTACGTTTCTTTACAAATCTGTGTTTTCAGGCAGTTATCACATTTACAGTAAATTGTCCTGTATTTGCCTGGACTTTAAAAAAAGATATATTTGCAAATTTGAGGGAAAACTGGCCTGTATATTTTGAGAATTGAGTATAATCACATAGCAGAATATATTTTCAAGAAGTATAATCCTGTTTAGTCCCTTTTGTAAAAAATTACTGTTTGCCTATTATTAACTCTTACCGCACTCCATTTTAAATTAAAAAAAATGTATTTCCGTACAAGTGCAGTAGTTTTATTATTGATTTACTCTGCTGTTATAAAGTTATTGAATAAGTTGTATGTTCCCCTTGACCTTTTCTTCCTTTGTATAATACAGACACACACACCTCTCTACCAAAAGCCCTAATTCATAAATAATTATTTTTTTAAGACGGTGGAATGGATCTGATGGGGCATTTTTTAGTGCCTAATCCGCCTTCGGATTTTGGTGTGTGGAACAGATCGAGTAAAAAAATAAATAAAGGTCCTGACTATCCGCAGAACGGATTCCACCAGTTTCACCAATCATTTCTCAGGAGGGCAAAGCCACACTCTGTAAAACGTCTCAATGGTTCCCTCAATCAAAATCAATTTATGAGATATTTACTGCATAACATATCTTTTCTGTTGGGGTATTACAGGGAAGTGATATCCCGGTAGCAGACAGCCTGCTTTCAGATTTGAATAAACTCTCTTTGCTTATTTACTGCATACAACGTATGACAGCCTTTCCATAAATAAATTTAAAAAAACAATTTGATCAGCCTTTGTGGAAGACAGACTGTGAACCTGTCAGGCCTCGTACTTAATAGGATTTGTAAACATGTATCCATAAATTAACTTTGACCCTTTAAAACACAAACAGCCTAGTGTGTATTATTACTTTCAATGGAGAACAAATGGAAATATGTCATCCAAGAAACATGAGTACAGTATGCCACATGTCCATAAAACACTTTCTGCATAATGTAGTCGCACAACACACTTTTTATGTACCTAAAAGCACTGCACATAATGTATAGTGTTTCCTCTAAGAAATGCATCATCTAGTTAGCTGAGCATTGCAGATTTATGCCTGTGCTACAAAAGTTGCTACTCTTATCTCGTTTATATAAATACACCTTGCTTGTTTATAAGGACATGCATTGTTGCTGCACCTGATTGAGGTCCCAACTAGAGATGGATGACTTCCTTCTGTGGATTTTTACTCTGATGCGGATTGGTCAATCTTTTCTGTCGCGGAATTCCATGGAAAAGGCAAATCCGACATATTTGTTTTCTATCGTTGAATAGCCGCACCCAGCAGGGGAAAGAACGATAGAGGGAGTGAAAGAGAGAGGTACTTTACATTTAGTAGTATCTCCAGTTGTATATGTATATCTTCTCTCTTGCTCAGATTGCAGATTCAACCTGGAATCCGAGTTCAGATTCTCAAAATTCCAACCGGATTGTATCCAATGGCAGATTCGGACTAAGACACTCTGATTTTTAAGTACCTAATCCACAAATGGATTCTGGTGTGTGTGTGGGTGGGGAGGGATCGAATTTGGACCAGTTTGAGGACTTGGGGTAACAGTGTTCATGATAACCTCAATCATCACCTCCTAAATGGGCAACTATTAAGAAGCAAATAACCTGACTTGAAGCGTAGGGCGAGGCTGCGTCGTGGAAGACTAGATATTCTACATTTACATGTCTCTGACAGTGCTCAATAAGTTTGTTTAAAGGTCGAAAAAGCCATCTGTGAGTAGGTTACTGGCTCTGCCCTTCTGTAACCCAGACTGCGGAGAAGCTGTGTAATACAGCCGGTATTATAGGGGTCCATGTTAAAATGGATAAGTAAAGAATGACATTTGCATATCATTACCCAGAATCCCTAGCTGCAGTGCAAGCACTGTTTACTAAGAAATAATGGGAAAGGCAGGGTTTCAGACCCGTCTGAGACGTGAATGTGCTCACAAGTGTTATATGTATTTGCTTTAAAACATATTAAAACTTATAGTTTTGATTTAATCAGCACATACAGTACACCATGCTCTTTGCACTCATATTAAAAGGATGTCATATTTTTCCAGGGACTAAAAAAAGAGCTAGAATTTCTAAACACCAATTAGACAATAAAGGTATTATTTCTACCATGTTGTGTGTTGACTTTAATTCTGTTGGGCAACTTGTCCAAATATTGCAGAAGGTAGGGTTGTATAGAACAGTTTACAGATCCAGTGTCATTGGAAGGCAGAGGTACGGTCTGAGAAAAGTGAGCCATTATTTAGTACTTTGGTGATTTCCATTTAAGTTCTGCGCACGGCTGTCAAACATTTTATCTGCAGACATTTGTCCTTAAAAAAAAAAATACATTGTATGGGCGATGTTTTCATTTTTTCTCTTGACAAGCCCATTGTCAGCTTTCCATTGTACATTGCCCTAGAAATCTCTAAAGAGACCTCCATAATTGAATATAAAAGTCTAGACAAGAACAAAACAACATTTCCCCACCCCATCCACAAACACTACCGCTATGTCCAATGCAGTGAATAACTCTCAGTAACATTGCAATCATTTTAACTCTTTTCTGCTTTCTACTGAATTACGTTCACACTCTGGTGTCAAATATACTGTCATGTTTCTTTCATGCATGATATGCTACAAGTTTTCAATTACATTTTTTTGGTGCTGATAGTGTCAGGTCAAATAGTATCTTATTTCTAGGAAGTGTATAACTTGGTGCACGTCAGGACTATTCAACAAGCATTCTAATAATTATACAGTAAGTACAAATACCACTTGTGGCACATTTGCGTATCTTAGATAGGTCTGCAAGCCAACCTTTCTCCACTATTGCTAAGCAAACAGTGCTTCCACTGCAGCCAAGGATTCTGGGTAATGACATAGTTACATAGTAGATGTGGTTGAAAAAAGACATACATCCATCAAGTTCAACCTATGCTAAATTTAGACGACAGATAATGCATCCTATATCCGTACTTACAGTATATTGATCCAAAGGAAGGCAAACAAAAATCCCCAGTGACATATCATCCAATGATATCTCATAAGGGGAAAAATACATTCCTTCTGACTGCAAGAATTGCCAATCGGATTAATCCCTGGATCAACATCCTTCCCATGTTTACTTATTTGGTATATCCCTGTATACCTTTCATTTCTATAAAGATGTCCAACCTTTTTTTTAACAAATCTATTGTATCTGCCCTCACTGTCTCCATGGGAAATGAATCCCACACTGTAACTGCCCTTACTGTAAAGAACCCTTTCCTTTGTTTCTGGTGAAATCTCCTTTCCTCCAAACTTAATGGATGACCCTGTGTCCTTTGTACTGCCCGCGGGATGAATAGTTCTTTTGAAAGCTCCTTGTATCATCCCCGTATACATTTGTATATAGTTATCGTGTCCCCTCTTAGACGCCTCTTTTCTAATGTATGTCTTTATTAATATAGCGCCATTAATGTACATAGCGCTTCACAGCAGTAATACACGTGACAATCATATAAATAATAAATAATATAAATAACACATAAAGGGAAGAAGAGCTACAGACATTAAAGTAACATTTAGGAAATGGAGTCCCTGCCCCGAAGAGCAAATGAGCACAGTGTGTCACTCTTTACTTCTTATCCATTTTAACAGGGATCCCTTGGAGCTAATGCATTCATATTACACAGCTTTTCAGCACAGCCTGGGTTAAAGAAGTGCAGAGCCAGTAAATCTACTCACAGACAGCTGTTTGGCCATTTTGAATCTCATCAGTGCAATGTTGGTTGCTGGTTATGCAACGTGAAGCTGGTACATGGGTCTAAACAGACATTAAACCAGTTATGGTGGGTAAAAAAAATGTGACAAAAAGCCCCCACCGTATAGTGTACAGTAAATGTATAATAATTATACAGAACCCTGTCTATCAGAAGTGTCTATTTCGCCTAACAGGCATGTAGGTTCCTATAGCTAATGACTTGTAACTGAAATCTTATAGGATTTCATTTTTTCAGAAGAACCGGTATTTTGTATAATTATTGAACTGCTTACACTCAAATGCTTGACCTTAGAAAAGCTTGACAAAGCTCCCTATGACATTTACATGACGATATTGTTTTTAATTACTGTGTTGTAGAGGATTGAGAATTTGGACTCATAATTATAAAGTTATTACCCCTTCAGTGCCAGAGGGACCCAGAGCGCGTTGGTGGCACATCAAGATTAAATATAATTATATATTAAACTTAATTAGGTGTTAAATGGCGTTCTTCCGGATATCTTACATACCGAGGCTGCATTATTGCCAGGTACCCATTGACAGATCTACTTAACTGACGTACTGTACTAGTCACATATAACAAACAGGCATTTTCTTCTACACAAGAAAATGATAACAAATAACATTCATACTGTCATTATTCCCATAGATTATACAAATCTTCCATGCAACAACCCCTTGAATGGCTTGCCAATGCAAGAGTAACAAGTTGAGCTCCTTGATATCCAAAAAGGTGATATCTTGAATAAATGAATATGCTCCAATTGAATGCCATAAGTGGTCAGTTTCTGAGCGTGATGCATGGTCCCGCTTTAAGTGATCCCAGTAGTGCCAGCACTTTCAGCCTGACATTCCATTTGGAACGAGTGATTAATCACGTTGCTGGAGAAGCGAGCCACACATTGCTTTGTAATTGCAATGCACTGGAGGGAATCACACTTGTGTTACAGTAAAGGAGCCATGTAATTCCCCGCAGTGAGACCCAGTGTAGAAAAAACTTCCTGTAACACTCAGCCCTCGGTTCAGAGATGACACAGAGATACTACTACACTGAGTGAACATGATGTCCTGGAAAATGTAGACTTGCACAACCCCAACATAGCATATATTATATGCAACAACACTCCTGCAAATGCTCAATGTATCATCTTGTAAACTTTAGGCAATGAACTTTAGTGATTGTCTTTTATCACCAGTCTTCCATATCAGTGGCAGCTGATACCAAGTGTATTTCCAGTGTTGACTGTAAGGTAATACCACTGAGAATTATTAACTGATCTAAAAATGTCATATAAGGTCAGGTTGGGAAACTTTCTCATACAGACAAGCATAAATGTTCAAATTCAGATGTAATGATAGCAGACCTGCCTCGAGTCCCAGAGATTAGAAGATCCTAAAAAAAAATCATAAGAGAAGAAATAGGCCTCCGGGGCCTTATTAAAATCTCATGCTTCCTTATTTTATTCATTGCAACAATGTTATCTCCTGCACTTCTTCGCCGTGATAAGAATTGTCTTTTTACATGCTTTATCTTGGTGTCCCACTTGATGAATTATTTATCACTGTTTTTGGTTCATTGCTTTTTTTCATTAACCTCAAAGCATATCTTCAAAGTGGGAAAACTGTCTGACATGCATTAAAAAGAGACAGTATTATGACTTCAATGTGGTAAATCGTGAACCAGTCAGATGAACAAACAAAGCTCATTTGGATAAGCAGTGGCTGCATACGTATTCTTGGGTTGGCTTGGCACAGGGCTTTCGTTTAACTTGAGACTACATGAGCACCTACAGTTGGCAAAGTGGTATTAACTCGTCTAATTTAATACCGACCAACCTTAAAACTTACATCGCAATCACATCTCAAAAGAAGAATCCCAATAGCCTGGACTCAGGGCTGCTGTCTCACACCCACAGTCACTACCAACCATTGTGGCCAAGCACTGCCATCTACTGCACTTATTCCCTCACCTGCTGTCTCTGTGAGTCTCCCAACATACCACTTAGATTGTAAGCTCTGCGGGGCAAGGATTTCCTTTCCTATTGTCCGACTGTGCTGCGCTTATTGTATTATTATAACTCCCTGTACAGTACTGTATTGTCTTTCTGAAGCGCTGAGTACACAGTTGGTGCTATATCAATAAAGATATACATACATACATACATACATACATACATACATACATACATACATACATCTCCTAAGCCCTGCTTTTGTTTTATCAAAGACTGCCAGGGAGAGAAATCAAGGACAAATTGGAGGAAAATTGACTCCAGCTGCATTATTTTAATTTGACGTCAATGTATCACGGTCTTTGCTCCAGGTTTTGCGCCGTTTGCGTCACCGGGCGATTATGGGGCAGTGACAATAGGACGAAGTTACATGACCCACAGATTATGAGATGTAACAAACTCTGCGTCTCTCTGCATCTTGTATTTGCGTCAAAACTATCTGCCAGGTCTGAGGTGGTGTAAACATTTGCGGCAAACAAATTGCGTCAAATGTAAGATGTAAGAAACGCTTTCTTCGTTTTTACGCAAATGTGTGCAGAAAATGGAGAAATGCGTCAAAACAAACTGCTAAGTGCACATCCCGTACGCGGATACGTCTCCCTGTGTATGAAAGGGCTTTATTCTCCGCGCGCAAATGCTTCTTCGTGACATTGTGGGGCTCTTGTTGTTAGTTTTTTACATATGGCGGCGGGTAATTATTGCTCTGTGACTTAACGGGAATTATCTACTCAAGCCCCCTAGCTGCAAAACCGGGGCAGAATATACCTGTGTAGTAACATACAGTATAATGATAGCACAGGCAATGAAAGAGTTAACATTCGGGGCGCTTGAGTCTTGGCACTACCAGGCTGACCATTCAAGATGCAATACCCGAAGGGAACATGTGTTACATGCGGCCTTGGTTATTTATTTCCCATGGTATTACACTAAATTATTGAATGAACGTAATAAGGATCTGAATTAGACTGCGTCCCCGCTAGCGCTGAGCGGGCGGCGCTTGCCGAGTTTACTTTGTGCAAAGTGAATTCTCACGTCCCCGCTCACGTGGCGCACACGCTCTCCCATGCTTGGTGCTTGGGAAGTTAAAAAAAAAAAGAGTGTTTGAAGCACACTCAATAGGCCCCCCATGCACACCCCCCCCCCCCCCCCCCCGGCGCGCGCGCGCAAAATTCACAGGACACCCACTCTCATGCTTGGAGAGTTGGTGACGTCACCACTCAAGCATGACCGCGGTCAGCGCAAGCGGGGACGCAGCCTTAGATGCATGCAATCAGAGGATTTAGGTAAAACTTCTATCAACTATTCTCTACTCCCACTCTATTTTCTCTCACCCTCCTTTTCTCTCTCACCCCTCGTACCCCCCCATTCTCACCCCTCCTCCCCCCCATTCTTTCCCCTCCTCCCCCCCCCATTCTTGCCCTTCCTTCTCCCCATTCTGACCCCTCCTCCACCCCCATTGTCGCCCCTCCCCCCCACTCTTGCCCCTCGTCCATCCCCATTCTCATCTCTCCTCTCCCCCAATTTCCACCCTCATCTGCTCCTATTCTCCCCGCTCCCCCATTCTTCCCTCTCCCCCTATTCTCTGCCTCCACCCCCATTCTCACCCTTCCTCCCCCGCATTCTTGCCCCTCGTCCATCCCAGCCCTCCTCCCCCCCCCATTCTCCCCCTTCTGCCCCCCCCCATTCTCCTCCCTTCTCTCCCCCATCCTCCCCCTCCTCTCCACTCCCATTCTCCCCCTCCTTCCCCCCGTTCTCACTCACCCCTCCAGAGCAGAGTGGGGGGGCTGCAGGCACTGGAAGTTGTTACTGACTTCCAGATCGGATCACTGGGGTGGGCCCTGCCCGCACCCTCCTCTGCTGCCCCCACCCTCCTCTGCAGCCCTCCTCTGCAGCCTCCACAATCCTGCTCCTTGACCATCTGACCTGCACCCCCTAAACTGCTGCCCTCCCTAGAACCGCTGCTGCATACAATTATAAGGAATCCATCTCTAACATGCCATAGTTTTTCTCATACACTCCCCAAGTGCAAACTGGCGTCAACCAAATAATAGCGGCAACGTATATTGATACATTGTTGCGAACAATCACAAAATTAAATGACTAATGATGAAAAACAATTATTTTGTCTCAATGTATCAACAGTTCACTTCTGTAAAGCCTTAAGCCGTGATTATACCAGAAAACACTACCGGTATATTTACTTGAATTAGATTAATGTCTTTTGTTTTTGAGCCGCGTGGTGTCGCGCCATGCAAAGCCGCGCAGCTCTCAAACAAAATACATTAATCCAATTCAAGTAAATATACCGGTAGTGGCGTGCACGCCGCCTGGAGCTGCAGGGCGGAAGACTGGAGAGGAGACAGAGGATTTTGTTATTGGCTGGCCACGGTCGCGCCAGGTGAGCGGTTCAGCCAATGAGAGCGATTTGCTCACGGCCACGCCTCCTCTGCTACTATTCTCGCCGGTCTCCCTGGTATAATCAAGAAGCTATCGGCGGTAGCGCAGGGTGACGACACAGAATAGTGCTGCCGCCCGGCAGCTCTTGGTATAATCGGGGCCTTAGTTCCTTGCCACTTGTTTTGCTTTCACCAGTGAAGGAGTTAACTTCTGCCAAATGTATTTTGGTCTTAATGTGAAATAAGAACTCATTTGGATAAATGAGATTAATTTGCATTTGTACACCAATTAAGAAAAGCAGCTCATGCTAATATGTCTCTGAGTAAGGATTACCAGCTGTGTGACAACAGCAGGCTCTGCTTTGTGTTCCATCAAACTGTCCGCACATAATGACATTTTGCCAAAACAAGTGTTAGCTTTCCAAAATATGACAGCAGTAAACAGGGACTACAAATAATGTAACATGGTCCCTCCCGGTGTGTGCATCCCGCAATCCCCTCTCAAATCTACGTCCCTGGCGCTTTTACTGCTAATGTTTCACTTATCTTATGTCAGGGGGGCTCAACCAGTCCTCATCTCCCCCCCCCCCCCAACAGGTCAGGTTTTCAGGATATATCAACCTCAGCACAGGTGGCTCAATCATTGGCCGCCAAAGACTGAGCCTTCTGTGCCGAAGCAAGGACTGATTGAGCCGCCTGTGCTGAAGCAGGGATATCCTGAAAATCTGACCTACAGGGAGGGCTTTAGGACAGTGGTTGTGCACCCCCTGCCTTATGTCACTCTGAACCCTAAAACTAATGTTCAGATGAAGGGGGGGGGGGTCTCCCCACAAAATGGTTAGTGCCTTTTGTGGTTACATGTAAGACTGAGTCCCTGCTGGCGCTGAGCGCGCTCATGCTTAGAGCATGAGCGCCGGGTGTCCTACAACTTGCGCGCGCGTGCAGGGGGGAGGAGGGGGCGCAATTGCGGGCTATATGAGCAAGCGAGAAAGTTTAGTAAAATGTATTTACAAAAGCGCCGAGCGTGTGTGCGCGCACGCGCATCGTGTGAGTGGGAACTTGCAGCTATACATATATATGCAAGTAACCGCGCCAAGCGCCGCCCGCTCAGCGAGCTCAGCGCCAGCGGGGACTCAGCTTTATACTGTTCGATGCTGCTTTTTATAGACTAATGTGCTGTCTTTGACAGAACTAAAAAAGTGATGTATTCTGTGATGTAATTACAGAAATAGGGTAGTTACACTGATTAATATAAGGATCTCTTCAGACTTTGCATGTATCCATGTGCACACACATATTTACTGAACATCAAGGCAAGTACGAAGGTAAGCCTCCATATAAATCTCAGCAAGACCCCTGCAGACACACTTACCAGAACACCTTCCTACTATCGTACGTTCTTCCTACTTGCCATTTAGATTGTAAGCTCTTCGGACCAGGGACTCCTTTTCCTAAATGTTACTTTTACGTCTGAAGCACTTATTCCCATGATCTGTTATTTATTATTTATATTATGTTATGTGTATTACTGCTGTGAAGCGCTATGTACATTAATGGCGCAATATAAATAAAGATAGACATACATACTGTACAAGACCAAAGTGTTCTTAACAAATATGTCAACTCTACAAAAATCCAAATAAATAGAATTGAACTAGAAGTTGAAAAATGTCTACCTTGGCCAGCAAGTATCAACGGATGGAAATTTTTGGAAGAAATAATGGGAACATATCGCTGTGCCACAAGGCAGCAATATGTTGATTTGAAACTTGGATCCTAAATGCAAAGATAATTTAGAACAGACTACTCCAAGAAATATGGAGAGATGTATATCTGAAGCGACAGGAAAAAAGATGCACAACCTATACTTCATAAATCCATGCTGACTATTACTAATACTGTCATTTTGTTTTCCATTAGGTAATCCTGAATATTATCCCGTATTAAACCTTCAAGTAGCTCCCCCACTATTAATGTCAGCCTTACAGGTCTGTAATTCCCTGGATGTGATCTAGTAGAACTGGAGTCCTTGAATATGAAATGTAATTGTTTGGCCATTGTATTGTATGTCTTTATTTATATAGCAAAGTGATTCCCAACCAGGGTTCCGTGGAGCTGTCCCAGGGGTTCATCCTAGTCGCCTGCACTCACTGTGCGGCCTCTGATGGCTTTCCTGGCTCTCCCCCTGTATCGCTCCCTCCCAGAGCCTGCTCTCAGGACTGTAGGAGCATGCTCTAGCAGTGTGGCACTTCCGGTGCCTGAAGAGCGAGCGTGTGCATGCAGTCCTGCCTGCACTTAGCTCACCGCCGCTTCCTGCCCACCTTCACTTCCAACTCCTGCCTGCTGCCTCCTGCCCGCCACCTGAGGTAGGCATATAGGGGGGGGGGAGGGAGATGTGAGATCCAGGGGGCGGAGTGATGTGAGATACAGGGGCAGAGAGTGATGTGAGATTCAGAGGGGGGAGTTATGTTAGATGCAGGGGGGTGGGTATATGAGGATGATGATTGTCACGGAGAAGGGGTTTGGCCCAGTATTAAAGGGGTTACACCCCATTTGGCCACCCCCTGCTCTCACCTGGGAGGCGAGGGGTTAACTGGAATGATGTCCAGTACTGTAGTTATGCCCCTGCTTCAGTACCCAAATGTGTATTCCCCTGTAACAATGTATTTTCCCCATTCCAGTGTCTGCACCAACACTCACACTGGGATCCATTTGGGAGGAGAATGGTTAATAGTTAGGAAGTGATTATAGCCCTTTGTTCCATTTTCCCGCCTTTGCAGGCTCCATTTTGCAGTTCCCCATAGGCCGCCATGGCAGTTCCATACAATCCTATGGGGATTCCGGCGATTTGGGCCCATTCTCAGAGAAGACCTGCAGGTGGCGCCCGAGAGGAGGAGCGGCGGTTCCCCATTGTAAGTCAATGGAGCAATTCATTTCAATGGGGATTCCTCGACGCCGGCCTCCAGGAACGGGTTGGCAGCCATCCAAACCGCAGACTGCAGAAGCGGATACAATATCTAAAAAGAGCTTTTGATCACACTAGGTCAATTTCAAATACAATTGGCGTGGGAAACTTAGGTTCTAGGGTACCCAGGAATAAAATTCTTTATGCCCCTAGACCCTAGGAACCCCCACACTCGACCACCACCGGGTCTGAGAATTAAGGACCCCCGTAAAGGGTTGCGCTCACCACGAGGGTCGCGCCTTTGACTCTAATGGTAGCGGAGGTCCCATTGAATCCTATGGCGGAGCCGGCCCATGCATTTCCTATGGAGGCGCCGGCCATATTGATTCTAATGGAGGAAAGCCGCGTGGCTTTGAAACGACTAAGTCCGAAATTGTGTAAAGGTAAAACCCATATCTCCGGATCTGTGAGTACCAGAAGGCTGGGATTTTGGTCGCATGTAGTCACTGCTCCGGCATGACTGCATGGCCATTTCCAGCCCTCTCCGATCAACCAGACGGAGTATGGGCAAATGTGAAAATTGTGATTTCCCCATTGACTTCAATGGCGGAGTTGCTCCATTGAAAGCCTATGGTGACGGAGCCCATTGATTTCAATGGGAGGGTGAAATGCAGTGATTTATTTTAGCTTATAGCAGAGAATCCTGCATTAAAATTAATGTGGGATTTTAACTTGCTTTTTTGTTTTATCCGGTTCTGGGGGTCGTGGAAAGCTGATATTTGGCCACTATGGCAAAGGTCCACCGGCATGGGGACCTGGCAAATTTCAGCCCGTTCAGACCCACAGAACGGATTAATTTAATATGTGTGGATATTAAAGAATATACTGTTTTGCGAGGCTGATATAAAAGCCCGGGAAAGTTGCTGGCTCTGCTTTATGTTAATGTTCAGGAGGGCGACTCTTTGTCTACAACAGCCCCCCAGATCAAAGACTTGACCACTCTGATTGTGTACAATAGGGCGGAAAAACGCAGAGCCTGAGTGATCTGTAAGTGCCATAATTTACACCTACAGACAAACGGGTTTCCTGACTAGATACAAGTCTGGTAGACTTTCAGGCGCCCAAGGTTAGGGTATGGGGCTGAAATTCCATATAATCGAGTGTAAGCCCTATACCCTGTGTCTTTTGTGATGTCTTCCTTTGAACCTGTATTGCTGAATGAATTGCCAATCCTGTACCTGATTGCTTCATTGTCCAACCCCTAAGTAAGTGCTATTTCTTGTCTGTTATTTGTATCATCTTGTGTGTTCTCCTTCTTTAAGGAATAAACTATATTTATTATATCTAAGTCGTGTTCAATTCAACCCAGATATTTTGTGTATATTATAACTTACCGTGACAATGATGATGAGGGGTGCTGGGGGAGATATATGAGAATGATGATGAGGGGTGCTGGGGGAGATATGATGATGATGATGAGGGATGCTGGGGGAGATATGACGATGATGATGAGGGGAGGGGTGTTGGGAGATATATGAGGATGATGATGAGGGGAGCTGGGTGAGATATGTATTATGGGTGGGAGTCTTTTTTAAATGTATTGGGGTGGAGGGGGTCTTTTAAAAATGTATTCAGGTGGTGGGGTTTTTTTTTAAATGTATTCAGGCGGTGGGGGATTTTCTAAAATATATTGGGGTGGTGGGGGTCTTTTTAAAATGTATTGGGACTGCGGGTGTCTTTTAAATATGTATTGGCGGGGGTATTTTTATTATGTATCGTGGGGTGGGGGTTATATGTATTTAGGGGGGTGGGGTTATTTGGTATGTATTTTGTGGGGGGATTGAGTGAGAGTGGGGTAATTGACGGAAGATATGGGCGAGTGAGAGGAGAGAGGGAGGGAGTGAGGAAAAGAGGGAGTAAGAGTGAGACGCAGGGGAGAAATACATGCGAAGCGGGAGGAGGGGAGAGTGAGGGAGACAGAGGGGAGAGAAATACATGGGTAGAGGGTGGGAAATAGAAGGGTGCTCGTGAAGTGTGAAATTTTGTGATTTACCCTATCGAACCTAATATGTATCAGCCAGATAGGGGTTCCCCAAATTTTTTCGAAATACTTCAAGGGTCCCTCCAAACACAAAGGTTGGGAATCACTGATATAGCGGCTTTATATAGAGGCCATTACTGAACTTAACTCCTTAAGGACTTTGGGATGTATGCCATCGGGGCCAGGTGCTTTATTTACTTTAATTTTATCAAGCCGCTTTTGAACTTTATCCTCAGTTAACCAATTGTTTGTTAATATGGAGGTTGCGGCTTACTCCTGCAGCACTACTAATGCAATTGATGCTTCCCTGTTAAATACAGAGGCAAAGAATTTGTTTAATACCTCTGCTTTTTCCTCATCTCCAATAGTCTAACTGCCCATCTCACACTGAAAGGGTCCTATATTTTCTTTTCTAATATCTTTATTATTAAGGCACCGTACTTAAATAACTTTTTAGGGTTGACCTTACTTTCTAATGCAATCCTTTTGCCATTATCCATTTTTGCTAATCTGCCTTTATACAATTTTTGTTACATTGCTTATTTTCTCTGATACAATGCATCCGTCCCTTCTGACTTTAAGATTCTAAACTCCTGCCTCTTCTTTTCCATTTTTCCCCTACCTGTGTATGTAGTCACATTATACACTGATACATGTGCTTTCTAACAATATTTTAAAGACCACATTTTTCCCTCCAAAAACATCATCCCAATTTATTCCTTGTAGATTAGTCCTCAATTATTTAAAATCTGCCTTTCTAAAATGTAAAGTCTTTGTTGAACCCAAGTAATCTGTTTTTTTTATCATTTATTTCAAGTGAGACCGTGTTATGATCACTGCGATCCAAATGTTCTAATTAAAAGTGAAAACACAATTTTCTGAAATCTGCCATATGCACGTTTTTCTGTGAGAAACGGTTAGCGCATTGCTTGTCTTGTTAGAAAGCACGGGGTCAAACACTGCTGCAAAAGAACATATATTTCTAGCATATTTAAGTGCTTCGAAGCAAAACTAAATGTTACCGGCTTCTAAATATGGTGCCACATGTAAAGTAGCTTATTAATGGGATGAGTTGTCTCCTGTGACTGACCCACCTTATTGTATAATGAACTGGAGATATTGCTGAACACCATGAAAATGCATTTGCATTTATTTTTAGTCATTTAGGGAATTCATATGAAGAGAAAAGAGGCAAAGGTGATAGTATTAATATGAATTGATTCTTTCAGATAAATTAGCACTGGCAATCACATTTTACAGCCCTGCAAAACGACTCTGTAATTGAAACTGAATTGATATGCAGCGGTCTTTTCTTGCCATAGAACTCAGTCTGGATTATTTCTGATGTTTCAAACGAGCAAATCCACAGGGAGGACATTTCTGGGGTTTTTCAATATTCTTAGAAAGCAAAGTCATCCTGCCAAAGAAGAATGTCTGCTTATGTTAAGTCATTATTATGATTGTTTATTTGTAAACGCCACCATATTCTGCATAATTACCTTAACGAGATACAATTTCAGAGAGATTTGGGGTGCAGTCCAGACTACAGTGGATCTGTCCCCTGATTTGACATTTTAACCAATGATAATCCAGCATAAACCAGTATATGAAACACTTTGTTTAGAATTCAGTAGCAATGGGGACACAGTATATTGGGATCTGTCCCATTTCTCACCAATGTACAGTAAGATACAGCTGACTTTTCAGTCTGCTGTGAAAATGTATACTTCCAAACTGTAAAGCTGCTGGGTGTTCCGCCAGCCCTTCCCTCTGCAAAGTTTCCTGCCATGGACAAAGGGCTTAGCACAGCTGAATGTATTCAGAACCTCTTCAGCCTCCATCTGCATCAGCCCAAAGGCGGCCGTCTGAAGTGGCAGTCGATAGGTGTCAGCCATTGGCTGCTGTTCACTGATGTTTGTTAATGTTACAGCTGCTCTGTTACAATCCGAAACACACCAACCTTCTCATCCATTCCTTATAGATTGTAAGCTCCTTGGGGCAGGGCCTCTTCTAACAAAATACATTGCAAGCCTATCCTACGTGTCTTCGAACACAATGTTAATCTTGTTTGTAACTGTTACATATGCCAATAATCATATATTATCTCTAACTGTCCATGAAATGTCTGTATTATAATAACTCAGGACATACTTGAAAATGATTGGTGACTCTCAATTTATTATTTCCTGGTATAACATTTTATAAATAAATGTATATTCGATAAAATCAGTCAACTTAGTGTCCTTTATCAAATGATGTCGAAGTCATAGATGAGATTGCACATTTAAAGGTAAGAATTACTGTGAAATTTGCATTTACGGCCTTTTAGAGCTTCAACTGCACAGTAATATTTAGCATCTTAGTATGAAGCTTCGGCACCGACTGCGTCCCCACACTAAACTCACAACGTCCATCTTCTTCCCTGCCAGTCCTTTACTCACCAACGCCAACAATGAGACTGCCGGGGCCATCTTGGTCACTGGCGTCCATTGCAGGACTTCCTCCAGGATGTTGCCAGAGCATAGTTCCAGGCTGGCTCCTGTGTTCCTGTGGATCTTCATGTTACATTATTTCCAGCCTGTGTCCCCGACCTTGCTCCTCTGTCCCCGCCCTCAACCCTAGCCTGTGACCCCGACTATTCTATTCTTGATTCAGGACTGTAACTCTCGTTTCAGGTTGGTGATCTATATCTTACCTCAGCCCTATGGTTCTCTTCCTGTTTAGAGACGAGCATCGTTACACCCAGATGTTAATGTATCAGTCGGTTATCACTGGTACTGCTGAGCTAGGCTTAGCTGGTAATACGTGCAAACAAAAATAAAGAAAGAAGATGCAGTGCACCAATTGTATAGTGAAATCACTGTTGCTTACATGAGTGACTAGCATGAAAGGTACAGTAATTAAAGGATACTGTGTAAGCACAAATTCGATTAGATAACCTAATCTCCTATTAATGGGGCTATTGGAAAAAATTGTGAGCAAAGTGGTATCAATAAAGATGGCGGCCACAGATGATGCAAAAAGTGTATACCAATACAAAACCTTGTCCATCAAGATATTATGTGAGGGTCTGCTGCTGTCCATATACCGTAGACACACCAGCATCATGGTAACTACAGAAAACAGAAAAAGGACAAGCGCAAAACCCTCATTGTGTAGTAGTATAACAATATATATTATTGAGTAAAAGGTGACTATGACACATACAGAAATGAAGATAATTCAAGATTTTCACGGATCACATTGACATGAGTTATTGCAGTACCACACACCGCTGATCCCCCAGGGGCGACGTAATGTGTGTGTCTCACTATCAGGCCGTGATCGGGGATATGAGGCAGCGGCTGCGGCAGACAGTAGAACATCCGAACATCCAGCTCAGAGGTGGTACAGCGCGGCCGCACCTCACACGGTCGATGTAACACTCAGCGAGTGTTCTCCATGAACGGTAACCGGTGACGTCACTGGAGCGACCGGATCGGCGTTTCGTAAATGTAGTCCATATGAAAGAGGCTGCAGTGGTGAGGATTTGGGAACAGTCCACAAATGTAGTAAAATATTCCAACGCGTTTCGTAGATGTGAAACTCCGTAGAGGCGTCACAGTTACAGGGGGTTCCCCAGATGATAATCAGCTGTGTTGTGGGGAAACCAATAGGTATAAGGGTCCCCAAAGGTGTACTGAACTGTACTCCAGCATCAGACAGTGAGTAGCTAGAAATGGTTGACGTCCGCACCACAGACAGCTGGAGTTGAGCAATTCAACGGGTGATGGGAGTGCTGATGAAACAGTCTGTAAGGGCATCCCAGATGAGGGAATAATCTCAAATTGTGTTCAGCTGTAGTAGGAAAAGTCTAATATGCAAATACCTCCGGAGCTCAGTATCTCTTAGCTCCACACCAATGGTATGTGTAAACAGCTTGAAATGTCCAAGCCTCATACAGCTGTAGTTCCCATCTATGATGCCCTTACAGAGTTTCATATCTACACACACCAGTGTCTGTATTTGCTATACCTGTGGAGCATACCCTCAGGTCACTCCAATCATAAAGAGCCAATGCATACATTTTTTGGCTGCAAAGAAACCTCTTTGCCCTACAGCTGGATGCCGTTCACGGGACTCAGAGTGGTAAGGTTATCACCTGCTATCTTTTCTTAACTCATTAATCATTGAATATTTTTTAATCTTGTCTTTGTTTTTATCACCTATATTTAAATATACAGTGTCATGGAACATGCACGTGTGTGTGTGTGTGTGTGTGTGTGTGTGTGTGTGTGTGTGTGTGTGTGTATATCATACACATTTAAAGTTATTGTGGGGGAAAAAGGCAACAAAAACCTCCACCGTTAGCATATAGCCAATAAAGAATATCACTTGTGAGCACATTCACATCTTAGACAGGTCTGCAACCCTGCCTTTCACCATTGTCACCTAGCATACAGTGCTTCCACCGCAGCAAGGGATTCTGGGAAATGACATGCAAATGAGCATCTAACCCCATGCTGTGCTTAAAAGCGTTGTAAACAGCAGAGCATTTGCTTATATGGGTTCCATGTAAAAATGGATTCCAGGCAAAAGGTGACACATTGTGTGCTTATTTGCATGTCATTTCCCAGAATCCCTTGCTGCAGTGAAAGCACTGTATGCTAGGTGATAATGGTTAAAGGCAGGGTTGCAGACCTGTCTAATACATGTGAATGTGCTCACAAGTGTATGTGTGTGTGTGTGTGTGTGTGTGTGTGTGTGTGTGTGTGTGTGTGTGTGTGTGTGTGTGTGTGTGTGTGTGTGTGTGTGTGTGTGTGTGTGTGTGTGTGTGTGTGTGTATGTACTGTAAGCATGCATGCATATAAAGTTTATATGCATATACAGGCAGTCCTCGGTTATCCGACACAATGTGTTACTCAAAATGGCGTCGGATAGCGAAGCGTCGTAAAGCGAAACCCGTTTTCCCATAGGAACACTGTTTAAATCAAACGTTCCGTTCCCGAAGGCATTTTTAATGCTAAAAAACACAAAATATTTTACTCAAGCAATTAGATTATGCTGCACACACATACATTATGATGTAAAGATTCTATTTATTGAATCCAGAACTGTATAATAAAACTGTTAGACATGTTTAAAGGCATAAATACACCACTAACCCTTCACACAGACTGATCTGGATGATTTCCCTGACTGCAGCTTTCTGATTGACATAATGTTGCAACTTTGCAAAGTGTCGTAAGAGCGTCGGATAAGCCATTTTGGCGTCGTAAAACCGGCCATAGGGATGCATTGGACAGCGTCGGATAAGCCATTCGTCGTAAAGCGAAGCGTCGTAAAACGAGGACTTACTGTATAATTATATCTACAAGGATAAAATTACTGTATGTTAAGGGATGAAAGGAGATTGTGGATTATTGGGGTATATTTGTCTGCGTTTTAGTGAATTATACAATCTTACTGGTCTAAACACTGAAAAATGATATCTTTGTGTTACAGTAGGATGGCATCAGTTGTAATCCGCAACAAGCATCTCACAATATACTAATGTGTAACGTAAAAGTGTCCTCCCTTGGTGGTAAACACCCTCAGAAATGAATCAGTGATACTGTACCAATGAAGTAAATCCACTTCACAGATAGAGAGTAAAGATGCTGAACCTGGATAAGAAGAGAGAGCTTTTTGCAATGATTAATGAGCTGGTTTGCTTTCTCGCTTTCACCTCACAGCACAGGAATGCTGCGAGCAGAAAAAACGAATCAGGGAATAAACTGGTCCCTCCTTAGCAAAACCCACTTCAATCAGCACCTGGGTGGGAACAGCTATTTGTAAGTAAGTCATTGGGTAGCGTGGAGATAAGGGCTGATTTCACCTGCCAGGTTTCATGTTGAAAATCAACAAAAACTATTTTAATGGCATAATCATTAAAGTACAATTTTATAAAGCTCCACACTTGGCTATGAACTTTATTTGCAACGCATAATTTTGTGTGCTCAACAATCAGACCTCTAGTTCAATCATACATGAACCAAAATGAAAGTTTTCTCTCTTGATTAACTGTGTTATCAGGTCTCAGCAGTTTCTAAAATACAATTTCTAGCCCTTTATTAAAAGTTTGTGCCAGGGCAGGGTGGCAGAGCTGCAGGAAAAGGTGACCGTCAGCACAGAGACACAGGAGAGAAAAAAACTGTGGAAATCTGCTGACTCTACTTAATAAAAGCACAGATCAATAATTTTCTGTTAACTAAGCTGTAACCCTGGCTTTACAGAAACCTGGGAAAGCTGTTTAAAGAAGCTTTACCGCAAAAAAATAATAATATTATTATTTATTACCCCTTCCCCCTCCCCCCAGATAGGAAACTGAAACGCGTTAATTTCAGCTCTGGGGGCAGCCTGAGATACCAGCATCACCTTCAGACGGAAGTATCTAAAAGCTGTATAATGTTCCTGTGTGACACGAGACAATAAAAAGCAGATGGGATGATGTGGCAGCTTTCTATTGGCCTGTGGGACTGTTAAACGACGTTGTGATATTTCTGAGATGTATGCTAGTAGTAGACACGGGTGCACTGTTAGCCATGAGCTGGTTTAGTTTACACTGCTAGAGCTGCAATCTAGAAAAGCAGTGATTGTGGGTTCTAGTCCTGTTGGGTCTGACACTTTTCAAGTCACTAGGTTAGTGCCTTATGTGACGATAAGGGCAATGAGGCTCTTATAATAAAGGTTAAGCCGAGTCATTGCCCCTATCCATCTGGATGGATGGATGTACAGGATGTCCCTGTAAATCCATCATTCTGTGGCTCATCCGGGTATGTACAGTATGTATGTACAGTATGTATGTATGTATGTATGTATGTATGAAAATGTTATTGCATATAAAACTGTAGTGTGCTTGGTGTAACATGTATTTCTTTGTTCCCTGGGCATGTTAGGCTCGTAATACACTTACCCAGCCTACACGCCCAGGGATCTGGGTTTAGCTGGTTTCACGAGGGAGTTGAGGACAAAGGAGAGTGGGGATGGGCTGGCATCCTATCTGGGAGCCATTGTCTTTCCCAGACAGAGGTGCCTATCTCATCAAAAGATAGCAGGTCAGTATTGAGACCATGGGCAGGTAGGTACTATTCTTATTGGCTGGTTTGTAATTCTCGGCCTCCCATGACACTCTTAGCCCGGGTTGGCAAATACAGGTGAGCCCTAGCACTGTGATTGGTTGCCACCCATTCTCCATGACTTCCTATAGAGACAGGAACCTAGAAAAGGGGCGGCCGAACTCATTTCCACAGATCATTCCTAAACTGGCGTGCAGATTGACTAAATGGTGTTCTCTGAGGTTGTGCCAGAGATAGAGGCTGCATGTCTTTCAGAAGTGGGATATTTAACCTTGGCTGCTTGCATCTTGCAGCCAGCGCTGCCTGGAGTTCCTGATACCCACAGGAGGGGAAGCTTTGCCGGGCAAGCCGTTTCAATGGCACCTGGGACAGCTAGGATTCCCCTTGTTATTCCCTGCGTGGGTGAGTATAGTTCTGTTGGTGATATTGTGTTGCAACTATTGACTCTGACTGAAATAAACATAGTTCATGTGATCTCTGTGTCCTGGCGCTTGATCGCGTGAAAGAGTCCAGGTCTCCCGTAACACCGTCTCAACTCTATATGGTTGGTATTTAAATGTTCTGGGCGTCAGCCAGGGCGGTTACTCACGGCATCTTCCTTGGTTAGTATCTCAGTAGGCAGGGGGCCCCTGGAAGTGAAATAAATGCTGCTCAGATCCAAGAGGTAACACCACTTTAACAGAGACATAGTATAGGGAAGAGGTGTTATGTTAGGCTTTTGAATGTGTAGTCTACAAATAAGAAAAACAGTATATCAATCTACCTGACTTTCTTCCATCATCGTTACTATGAAATATTGTGTCATGTGAGATCCATGATAAATATTAGTGATGTACGAAGTTGTGGGTAAAGTTTACAAGCCAAGGGAAATTTGTCATTACTGTTTGGCAAAAATATTTGCAAAGTGCATTTCATGTAATTCCCCCTTTATAGTACCGCTTTAATGCATTATTGAGGCCGGCAGAACTCTCAAAAAAAATTGCGGCGCAAATTCTATGCCCTTTGCACATCTCTTGTAAATATGTAAATATCAAATATCTGAAAGGATTTGGTTACCATAGAAACATGACTTAATAATGATACTCAAAAATGATGATACTGATGTAACACAAATAAGAGAAACCATACAATATTTTCACCATCTGAGGAGAAAATTCTTTAGTATGAAAGCCTAGAAGTTTCATTTACCTGATACAAAATCTATTTTACCTTCTGCGTTCGAATAACATGTTTTATCATGTTTGTCCAGTATGTAGTAATATGTGGGGGTCTACAACGCCTCTTTGTATTCCTACAATTTGTGTGGGGGGAGAGGGACTTCCACTGTCTTTGCTGCCTACAACACATTGCTTTGCAAGCCCCTCTGGCAGAGAAGGGGTTAATATTTTGAGGTGTTCTCGCCCTTACTTCTCGTCTCACTCTGACTTCAGTTGCTGAACCAAACATGATGCTGAAGGAAAGAAGTTAAGGCGCTATCAAGAAATGCACTTTGTAAACTGTGTGGGCCGATAATAATGACAAGAAATGGGAAAGAAATGTTGGCGAATTTGAATCCGCCACAGTTCCATTGAATCGCCGATCAGTCGCAAAAAGGCAAATCCGTGTATATTTTTTCTTCGCCACCGGCGGATTACAAATTAAGTGGAGATGATTTGAAAATGCTTTTGGAATGAGGGAGAAATTGGGAGTGTTTTAGAATAGAAGGGTATTTAAGTTTGGTAAAATCACTTCTTATGTAAGCACCTGATGAAAGGGACACCCTGAAACGTTTGTGCTGTTTTATCTTTTCTGCTGAATGCATAATTATACGTGAAGATTGAGCTATCCTGATTCTTCCCAAGAGCGAGTGCGGAGGAGTATATACTTTTCACATTTGAATTTGGACCGCTTGATCCCGCATCTCGCACCTGACCAGCACAGCATTAAACTGTCTCTCAGAAAAGAAAGTAATTAGAAGGGTGAGTGCAGACTTTACATTCATTATATGGATCTTTGAACTCTATATTGTAGAGTTGATAAGCCTAAGGCACCTAGTAAGCTGCTGCCTAAGAAACCAGTCATTATGGTTTCTAGTTGGGTTGGGTATGATACCAGTAAACCATTCCAGTCAATAGGTGCATTAGGTTTATGAACTCTATGTAGTTGGTATGGAAATCCATTTTGGAAGTGTGGGATGGGACTCATTTAAATATACGTTGCATTGCCATTAGCATATCTCCCTGGAGACTCTACGTTGAAAGTCTCTCTCCCAAAAATCCAACCAGATTGTATCCAATGGCGGATTTGGATTAATCCGCTCTGATTTTTTAGAATCCAATCCGGAGGCAGATTTTGGTGGAGGGATTAGATTTCGTCAAACAGTTCAGGGAAAGGGATTTGGACGAGTCCGGTCATCTCTAGTAATGACTGGCCATTAGATGATAAGATACTGTAAGTGAAAGCTGAATTACAGAGGAAGAAATACTGATAGAGAAGGAAATAAAGACCAAAAGGGAGAGGGAGTGGCTCAGTTAGTGAAGACACTGACTGGCATTGAGAGCTTGAAGCAGGGGAGCCTGGTTCAGTTCCTGGTGTTGACTCCTTGTGACTTTCGGCAAGTCATTTTTAAATATTCTCTGCATACCCACTAGCATCCCTCCCAGCCAGGTACCTCAGGTATGCTCCTTTATCGTGCAGGCATATGGTATATACTATATGTAACGGCTGGACCCCCCTTGTCTGACCCACCCAATCTCACATTGGCCCGTGTGGTCTAACCGGTCCCCATTACAAGGTCGTGTGTGGTGGTGCACCTGCAAGTAACAGGACTCCTGAGTCTCCCGCTTGATGGTATTAGGGGATGTCATCAGGACAGGTAGCTGAGGTAGTGGGTGCGAGTCCAACGTACTTCATGTGCAGCGCCTCCACCTCATCAGGATTGTGCTTCTGCAGGGAGATGGTCCTGGTGAGGAACTCCTTCTTGGTGGTGCCATCCACTGCTGAGTAACTTCACACTCACACAGTGGAGGTATATTCGAACAGGGCATCTTTATTTGCATGGTATGGGCAAGCTGCCCCTCACAGATAACAGCTCAGCCGCTCATCTCTTTGCAGCACTTCATTAGGAAGGTCCCTTTTTCCTAATAGAGCTGCTTTCCACCTTTACTCTCAAAGAGATTCCCCAGCTTCTCTGACTGCTGTAATCTCCTCGCCTGAGCTGCTTTGTCTCTCTCAGATCCTCTCTTGAGCAGCTTTGTCAGTCAGTTCCTCTAACTCTGCTCAATGTGCTGCGTATGCTCACTGACTCACAGCTAGCAGGAGACACTGCAACATTGTTGCAGACCTTCACGTGCCTCTCAGTGAACAGAGCAGCACAACAACAGGAAACTGAACTTCTAACTTTAGGCAGTGCTGTGTCTTATATCACCCCCCCAGAGAACAAACCTGCTCTGTACCACTAAGTGTGGGAACAATGCATGTTGTTACTTCCTTTGGGGACATATGACACCTCACCAGGGTTTGAGGGCAAACCTCCATGGATTGTTGCTGGCAATCCTGCATACTTACCAGGGTTATTGCCAACATGAGAAAGAGATATGTACACCAATCTTACACATGGCTACATTCTCCCCCTGGTGGAACCCCAACGTCCCGGCTGGGATCTAAATTTGCGGAACCTTCCTTCAGGTAGCACTGCAAAACATAACAACACATTAAAGTACATATCTTTTCATAACACAATAACAGATACATCCTAACGTAGATGTGTAAGAACTAGGATTACCCCATACTGGAGTATCCATTAGTGGTACTACCATACCCTCTTACGGTGGCTTGCGCACAGCATGGTCCACGGGCTTAGAGCATCAATGCTGTAACACTCTAGGTGACATACTGGACACCCACAATCAGACCATAACTCTGGCCTGGATGCTAGTGAACCAAAAGGATCATGCCCATACACCTCCCTAAGGCATCTCCTGGAGATGTAGCATATCCCCTCTTGACTACACCACGTCTCATCTAACCCGCCAGGATCCCAATTTTCTGCATCAAGGGAACCCATTTCTAACGTAAGTTCGCCCTCCCAGAAATGGTGAAAATTACGTACCCAATTTTGGCGATCCCTAATAACTCTTCCTGACAGTGAGGGCACATAGGGGGCTCTCCGGGCAATAGACACCATATGAGCAACATTACCCAAATCCCCAGATGAAACTCCCAATGTTCCTGGAGACCCAAAATTTGACCCAATGCTCTTAGAATCACATCCCACCATAACAGTACGATTGTCATCATGAGGGCTGTATAACATTCTTTGCATTGCCATCTTCCTCCCCAATCCCTCATCACAGGCAAAACAGTCACCCCAGTCCAGATTTTCCCTAGTCCATTCTTCAGAAGTGGCTCGGGACTCCCCAGACAACCCTTGGCTAGACTGGGACCCATAGGAAAAAGTGACAGGGGCAGGGGTTTTAACTATGGCCTGGGGTTGGGCATAGGGAAACACCGCCGGCATACGCGGGGCTACGACCCGCAACTTCTCACTACCTTGCCCAGTACCATCGGACTGGCACTCCGGTTCACTCGCCTCCTTACTCCCAGGCTTCCGCAGGGCCTGCTGTCTCTTCCCGGACCCAGGCAACCGGGTACAGCTGCTTGGCCGAGAGGACACGGCCATCTCGCTGGACTCGTCGCCATCTTGCGTTGGGTTCCCAACCGGAACCTCTTCCTCCAGAACGACATCCGCCACCGGAAGTGATGGTTCTGCTCTCTGCTCCGTCCGGGCCTGGGCTAGGCCTTTCTCCACCATTGCCACCACCGGTGCCTGTGGGGGGTTAGGAGGTTCCTCACCACTCCGCTGACTTGCGATGTGTTCCTCTGTGGTAGGCCGGACTGGCCGTTGTAGGGCACACGGGCCTACATCAGGGTCCGCAGCCGATGGGATAAATGTCTCTTTATCTTCAGCTTCACTTGTGTGGTCCGCTGGCTGGCGCATCACCACAGCTGGTTGACTACTGTCTTCAGTAGTACAGGATGGGGGTAGGGACATCTCCGCAGGGGAACAGCGTCGGGGCGCTTCGCATTCGCTGGTGGCCATCGGCCTGAAGCGGTCCTGCTCCGGCGGTACCAGTGGTAGCGATCCCCCTTCTCCCTGGGCAGTCACCTTACCCTTCGTTGATTCCGTCAGGAATGGTTCATTCATCTGGGGTTCCGGTATTGGAACCGGATCTGGAGCCGTCTCTGTCATCAGAGCTTGGAACTCCTCACGCTTAGGCAGATAAGGGCTAGACACAAGCTGGTTTGCTCCTTTTGCAAAGAAAGTAGCTCCCCAAACAAGTTCCTTTCCCAGAGATACACAATCAGAGTCCTCACACCTCAAGCTGGTGATTCCGTCATTGGATACTTCCCGGAATCCTTTAGGCAATGAATAACAGGCAAAGATCCTATCACCCCTCCTCACTTTATGTATACACGGGCACAAAAGAAAGGGGTAAGTCACTCCTTTGGCCCGCCATGCCCCTTGTAGCTGAGGTTGTGCTTTGCTGCATTCTGTTTCTTTAATAGGGGGAACAGAAGTTGCTACTGGCATTTCAATGTGCTCACTCCCCCTGGTGGACTCTAGAGGAGGGTCTCGTAGACTTGTAGGCTGCCCCAGCACAGGGGCCGAGTCAGTCATAGTCCATGAGGGCGCGGCTCCAGCTTTCACGCCAAACTCCTCAACGGAGTGGAGTTTTCTCGTTGGCGCCAATCCTGGCCAATAATCAGCAAACTGCAAAGTTGCAAGACTTTCTGCAGCTGGCCCACGCGGTGTCCCGGGAACGCGGGAACCGCCATTTTGGGTCGGATTATCTTTCTTCATCACATTTGAGGTAGCGTTTGGCTGTTTGTATATTGAATGATAACAAAGTCCATTTCGTTCCTCCCATCTAGCAACACTGTCGTCCTCACTAGCCTCGAGGTTACTTTCCCGAGAGCATAGACAGGACAAACGCGGTGCAGCCACGGCTGTCACGCCAGTCTCCAACAGGCTCACAAAAGTCTCTTCTGTAGCTTGTTCTTCTTCCACGCACAGGTCATATGCGTGTTCCTCGTTTGCCCGCCATCCTGGACCTTCTGCGCTCTGCAGATCCTCCATTCTGACGGTTCTCTCTAGAGGAGGGGCACTTTCTACCAAGGAGTGGTTCTGACTCTGTGCTGAACTACTCACAGTGCAGGGGCGGGGTTCAGGGTTTCGCACCCAACCCGGACAATACTCTGCAACGATTTCTTGCACAGTCCTGGTGCTCTCCCGACTTGGCGGGAGCCGCCATATTAGGTGTGACTCACTGCTTGAGAGAGCCTCCATTCTTTTCTCTGTTATAATTTCTGTTATCGCACATGGAGCTCCTCTCTGCGGGGCAGCTGCCACACCGATGCAATAAAATGCCTTGTGCACCACCTTGTGTACCTAATGTAGATCTGACTCGTGTTTGCACTACCTCAGGCTAGGCTCACTCTTTCTGTGTCTACTGTAACGCTTTCCTCCAGTCTGTGCTCCTTGGTAAGTGGTCTGGAATGGAGACTAGAGTACTCTGGCTCTTCCATGCAGTACTTTGGGCGTCGACCTACTGTTGGCTAGCCTAGTGCGGACCCTTCCAGAATTCCTGCCCTAAGTTACCAGTTTACCCCTTCAGGCGTCCCCCGCTAGCACTACCTCAAGGCGACTAGAACAGCAATAGCCCCCTGCTCCAGACTCACTAACCCCTAACGGATCCCAAGGCGTCTGTGCGGCCTGCAGCTCCAGCAGCTCCCCGACTACCCCTGGCTCCGTCCCACGCAGCACAAAGTGGCAGCAGACACTATCCCTGTTTCCTAGCGTGTGCCTAGCAAAAGCCTGTCCTGTTGACAGGTATCTCAGCAGCGCCTCCAAATGTAACGGCTGGACCCCCCTTGTCTGACCCACCCAATCTCACATTGGCCCGTGTGGTCTAACCGGTCCTCATTACAAGGTCGTGTGTGGTGGTGCACCTGCAAGTAACAGGACTCCTGAGTCTCCCGCTTGATGGTATTAGGGGATGTCATCAGGACAGGTAGCTGAGGTAGTGGGTGCGAGTCCAACTTACTTCATGTGCAGCGCCTCCACCTCATCAGGATCTGTGCTTCCGCAGGGAGATGGTCCTGGTGAGGAACTCCTTCTTGGTGGTGCCATCCACTGCTGAGTAACTTCACACTCACACAGTGGAGGTATATTCGAACAGGGCATCTTTATTGATGGTGGTATGGGCCAGCTGCCCCTCACAGATAACAGCTCAGCCGCTCATCTCTTTGCAGCACTTCATTAGGAAGGTCCCTTTTTCCTAATAGAGCTGCTTTCCACCTTTACTCTCAAAGAGATTCCTCAGCTTCTCTGACTGCTGTAATCTCCTCGCCTGAGCTGCTTTGTCTCTCTCAGATCCTCTCTTGAGCTGCTTTGTCTGTCAGCTCCTCTAACTCTGCTCAATGTGCTGCGTATGCTCACTGACTCACAGCTAGCAGGAGACACTGCAACATTGTTGCAGACCTTCAAGTGCCTCTCAGTGAACAGAGCAGCACAACAACAGGAAACTGAACTTCTAACTTTAGGCAGTGCTGTGTCTTATATCACCCCCCAGAGAACAAACCTGCTCTGTACCACTAAGTGTGGGCACAATGCATGTTGTCACTTCCTTTGGGGACATATGACACCTCACCAGGGTTTGAGGGCAAACCTCCATTGATTGTTGCTGGCAATCCTGCATACTTACCAGGGTTACTGCCAACATGAGAAAGAGATATGTACACCAATCTTACACATGGCTACATATATATATATATATGACTGGAGACACTTCTAAATCGAAATTCTCTCTCTTCTCATTTATGTCATGTATCTCTTTGCCAAACTGAGTACAGGCATACCCCACATTAACGTACGCAATGGGACCGGAGCATGTATGTAAAGCGAAAATGTACTTAAAGTGAAGCACTACCTTTTTCCCACTTATCGATGCATGTACTGTACTGCAATCATCCTATACAGTACGTGCATAACTGATGTAAATAAGGGATTTGTAACAGCCTCTATAGTCTCCCCGCTTGCGCACAGCTTCGGTACAGGTAGGGAGCCGGTATTGCTGTTCAGAATGTGCTGACTGGCGCATGCGTGAGCTGCCGTTTCCCTATTGAGCGAGATGTACTTACTCGCGAGTGTACTTAAAGTGAGTGTACTTAAACCGGGGTATGCCTGTATTACCACTGTACATGCAGCATGCAGATAGTGGCTCAAGGCAGCTGTCAAAGACCATGGAAGGTTTGCGCTTTGGGTCTTTCATCATTTGGCCTCCTCCCCCCCCCCCCCCCAACAAAACCTTATAAATATTGCAAGGGTTTATGTTGCTAATATCCTTTTTTAGCAAGCGGATTTACAAGTGGTTGCAAAATTGCTATGTGCACAATGAGAAAACGAACTGACTATTCAATAGGGGTCACTGTTGGTAAGAGTACTATCTGATGACAATGCAAGAGACAGCAGCGAGCTATATATACTGTATATATATATATATAATGCTTTCTCAGCTCTCTGATTCCCATTGTCCTGCTGTCGGCAGGATATTGTTTTTCCCACAGAGTTAACTACATGGTTCTCTTTGGTCTTTAAGTCTACAATCTGTGAGTCCAAGAAAATCAATTCTCAGAAAAGGCAACTTTGAATGTCTCTGGCAATCTGTATGTTAAATTAGAAATGTCAGTGGTGCAATTATTCTGCTTCACCGCAGCAAATAAAGCCCTGCATACTAGTTCTTCTGCACCATTGTGGCAACATAATGACATCATGTGAACAATGATGGTTGTTAACCTGTCGCAGGCTGGAAAGGTCAGTGAAGTATTGATCTAGATCAGGAGTGGGCAACTCCAATACCCAAGGGCCACCAACAGGCCAGGTTTTGAGGATATCCCAGATTCAGCACAGGTGGCTCAATCTGTGGCTCAGTCTTTGCCTGCACCACCTGTGCTGAAGCAGAGACATCATTAAAACCTGACCTCTTGGAGGCCATTGAGGACTGGAGTTGCCCAGCCTTGGTAAAGATGTTGCCATTTTTAAATTATACAGATGATTTTATGATGTAGGTCAGGGGAGCGCAAAGTTTTGGAGCTGCGCCCCCTGCCTTGCCTCCCCGGTGCTTGCGCACCCCCCCTTAACTTGGTGTGGTGTCAAATGACGCAACGGGGTCATGTGACATCACGTGACCCGCGGCGTCATTTGACACCACATCTCCATGGCAATGCGGCGGAAAATGACTCTGTGGGGTCAAGTAACATCATGTCACATGACCCTGCGGCGTCATTTGACGCTGCGTTGCCATGGAGACGAGTCCTTAAGCTGGCAGAATCAAGGTAAGTTGAGGTTGCAGAGGCCTCACGCGATCCCCAATGCATTTAAATGATATGCCGGGGGAAGAGTGCGGGGCTTCTGCAACCGCCGAGACCCCCCAGAAACATCTTGCACCCCCTTGAGCAGTTTGTGCACCCCTGATGTAGGTTACATGACCTCTCCAAAAATAATACACATATACAGAGTGGAGGTCATCACATTGTGCCAACTACAGCCGCCAGGGTTTCATTAAGAGCAACGAACACATTCATAACCAGCTCTGTCTTTCACGGGGTCTTGCAGCAAAGTTAATCAGCAAATGGGAATACAAAACCAGCACTGGATTATTACATTATTAACCTGGAGTGACTTGCCAGGGTTTACCCTGTCATTGTGTGGCATCCTACTGAATAGATGGGTATAAGATTACAAAGATACGCCCTTTCCTCTGTTGCTCGACTGCTAAAACTCTGACTCAGGCCCTCATTCCCTCCCGTCTCGACTACTGTAACCTCCTGCTGTCCGGCCTTCCTGCCTCTCACCTGTCTCCCCTACAATCTATCCTAAACGCTGCTGCCACAATCACTCTACTCTTTCCGAGATCTGTCTCCGCGTCTCCCCTCCTGAAATCCCTCTCCTGGCTTTCGATCAAATCCCGCATCTCACACTCAATTTTCCTCCTCACTTTTAACGCTTTACACTCTTCTGCCCCTCCTTTCATCTCAGCCCTAATTTCTCGCTATGCACCATCCCGATTCTTGCGTTTTGCTCAAGGATACCTTCTCTCTACCCCCTTTGTATCTAAAGCCCTCTCCCGCCTTAAACCTTTCTCACTAACTGCCCCACACCTCTGGAATGCCCTTCCCCTCAATACCCGACTAGCATCCTCTCTATCCACCTTTAAGACCCACCTTAAGACACACTTGCTTAAAGAAGCATATGAATAGCACCGTAGATATTACTAGAAACATGATACATAAAGCTTGGCCCCCTGCAGAAGCACTTACCAAAATGCCCTCCTACTGTCTCTGTACGTTCCTCCTACATACCAATTAGATTGTAAGCTCCTTCGAGCAGGGACTCCTCTTCCTAAATCTTACGTTTGCCTGAAGCACTTATTCCCATGACCTGTTATTTATATTATTTGTTATTTATATGATTACCACGTGTATTACTACTGTGAAGCGCTTTGTACATTAATGGCGTTATACAAATAAAGACATACAATACAATACAATAAGAGGGAGAGGAAAATGGAACAAGGAACAAGATTGCACCTTAAACCCATAGTACTCTATGCCGGCCAAAGTGCTCAATCTGGCCAGATTTGATGAAATTCCCTATTGAATGCAATGGGGAATTTTGGTCGAAAAATGCCCTAATCGTCCGCTTTGATGGATTTAGAATACGCCCCGTAAGGGTGAGGGGCCCCGCACATTAACATAAACATGAAAACCTTTTGTTGTTGGCGAAAACCAGAATATTAGTGCAGATGCATGTGTTTCTGCCATTGTACAGCAGGGAAGGGCTAAATGCAACGGGTACAGTGTTATAGATGGTGTGAAAAATAATCTACTTTCAAGTCATCCTATTCTGTTAAACACAACCTGCTGATGTTCCAGATTTAAAGGTGGAAACTGCAGGGATTAGTGATTGGAGCTGTAAAGTGAACACATTACCACATCAATCCCCAGCAGAAAGGGCTTTTATTAGATATATTTTGTACACATAGTCAGGTGGTGACGCTGTAGCATGAAGAAAGCGGAATGAAACGTTTTGCCGTGACCAACTCGCCACTGAAGTTCCGCCGCCATGATAATTCGCCGTCGGGCACCTTCCTGCTTGACATTTTGCCGCGTATGCCCCGTGCGCCAGAAGTGTCCTGCTCCTGCGTGATTACGCGCCAAATGTCCCGCGCCATCTTTAAATGTCCCACCACTTTGACGCTCCATCTTTAAATATCCCGCCGCTCCGCCGCAAAATCTTTACATATGCCGTGCGCCTGTCGGAGAAGCGGGCGTGCAAGTCGGCACAGCGGGACATTTAAAGATGGTGTGCATGACATTTTACGCGCCTGGAACACTTGGGAGTGCACGCAGTGAGGTGTTGTGGCGGTGGAGCGCTGGTGGCGATTTGGTCTCACTCAAACGTCTTAGGCCGTGAAGAAAGGCCTACAGAATTATCTCCGGCCACGTCGCCAAACAGGACTGGGAAAGCAGCTCCAGGCTGAATTCAATCTTCAGGGCTTGTGTAAAGATGGGTGAATGTGTCAAAGTTCTGCGCAAAACCGCAAACGTTTGTACGAACATTTTGTTATTTAAAAACCGGCTGGAAGTATGCAGCTTTCACACATTTTCACTACGATCTTCAAAAAATACATTATATTATTATACAATAAATACATTATCTTCTGTACAGACTAAGAAATATGGCTTCGCAGGTTTTTTTTGGACGCATTTGTGAAAAGTCAAACTTTTTGCAGCGGATTTGAACTGGTGCGAAACGTTTGACATCAATCGGCTTTTGTATGAAGCGTTGCTAAAAGTAATTTGGGCATAAGACCAAGAGAAGCATTCATGTTTTGTACGGCGGGTGCATCAACCATTTTTTTTTTCATGTCACTGGGTGGAGTTGGAGGTGCACGTATGCAAATGAAATAAACCATACTTTTTTTGCGCCATGAATGGGTCACAATTGCCCTTGAAGTCTTTTTCTTGGCGTAAAAGATAAATGTAAGTAGATGCAAACAATTCTTAATGTGCTTATTTGTAGGAACAGATAACCCACTAGAGACTACGCCAAATGAATGACATACCAACAAATGCAGCCAATTATTTTTTAGCTGATTAGTTGATTTCATTCAATTCATTTAAAAAAAAAATTATACATAGCCGCTTTTAAAGTGTATTTAAGTTTAATTCTGGTATAATCTATTATATCCTCAATATTTCTATGGTTGATTTGCTAGAGTTCTTCAAAAAAACATGAGAATTTAGATCACAGAAACGTAAATGTATATCTGTTTATAAAAATGATGTGTATATAGGAATGTCCTGGGACTCATGCCTTGAAAATGCAAAAGGTTTTCAGGTTTGCATTTCACCGTGTGAACGTTCAGTTATTTTTGTTTTTGTTAAAGCTTGGCAGGAACAATGATGGGAATAATGTTACGTTTTGCAGATCTTTGCTTTGCAGAATGGGACTCAGTTTGGCGGTAGTTGGCATAACTACAAACTAATACCAGGTCCCAATACATGAAATACACTTTAGGAATCAGGGGGAGTGGAGGGAGATGCAATATAAGACACTGCATAGGGCCTAATATGCTTTTAATATCAGTTATAAGGGGCCAGAGAAATAACAAAAAATAAGTGCCCCAAGGGCTCCCAGGAAAGAGCAGATTTAAAACACTGTTTGTGGGATTGTCTGGTTAATTGTGATGTTTGGGATAAAGTTCTGCAGTATATACAAGAAGTTATTGGGGTAACTACAATAAAAGAGCCCTCAGCCTTGCTGTTTGGAAATATGGAAAGTTGGAAAGTGGTCAATGTAAGGAACAATGTCCCAAGGCCAGCAGAGATTGGTTTCCTTGCAGCAAGGAAAACTGTGATGGTGAAATGGATAAAGCCTGAACCCCCCACTATAGATATTTTTTATCGCTTATCTGAATAAATTGATGATGGACAAATTAGAAGCTGAGATAAAGAATTAAGAACCGAGAAATTAAAAAAAACAAAAAATGGGAAAAGTTTATTGATTCTGTTCCACAACAAGATAGGGAGTAAATTATACAGATATTTGAGCGTACCTATCGGGGTCTCCTCGGACTGATTGCGATGGGTCACTGATAATTTCGCCCTTGAGGAAATATGATAGTATATTGTTGATGCAGGAGGTAGTGAATGGGGAATCTTCTGCCAGGTTCTGTTGGGAAGCTGTGTGGAGATAGCTTTGATGTTAATCTTTGAAAATGTTATTATCTGGTTTTTCTTTTTATTATTATTATTTGTGTTAATGTATTGAATTTTGAAATTATATGTATGATGAGCAATACCAAAATAATTTTGTGTAAAAGTATGTTTTTCTGTGTTTCTTATTGTTTTTGTTTCTGTATTGTAATGTTAAAATGTTGTTTAATGCTTGTAAACCCAATAAAAAAAACGATTAAAGAAAGAAACAGGCTTGTACCTCCTATTAATGTTCAATGATGAATGTGCATTATGATAACATTTTTGGTTATTTTTTTAGTCACTTTCTATTTCTTATCTAGGCCCTTACATACAATCGCACTGTATGTTATGTATGTCATGTACAGTATGTCATGCATGTTACTCAGTTATTTGACGTTTTGCCCATTCTCTCTTACACCAGCTCAATAACAATCTTCGATAAGGTCATGTGAGACCATCTTCTGATCGAGAGGTCTGAATAAAGGCAAAGGTGCTAATCACATTGGTCATGCCTACAGGAGCTAGAACAGAATGTCTATTAAGAAGCTGTGTTGAACACACATGAAATGTGTGCATCAAGGACATGGCGTGTACAAGGGCTGACAATCTGAGACGTACTGTACCTCCCAGAGCTCATTCAGAAAATCAAAAACCTACTGCCTACTTGTGTTTGTCATTAAATAACAAACAAACATGTTACATTTGATACATTTGATACATTTGGAATCTGATAACATTCTAAGTAGGCACACATATATATACCCTTCCACACATTGTATGATATTATATTCTATTATGTCATGCTAAGATTTTGAGGCTGAGGGAGTGGCTCAGTTTGTAAAGACACTGACTCTGAGTTGAAACCTCCCCGTGTCCACTCCTTGTGACTATCTCCCTGTGTCTGAGGTACCAAAAAACACATAGGGGCCTATGCTATAAGCGTCGATAAGCCACTTATTGAGCACTTATCGGCCAAAATGCCTACTGCTATTCAGTAAGCCTCGATAAGTGGGCGATAAAGACATAAATTGCCCACATTTTCAGCCGTCAAAAAAGATCGCCGGGTGAGCAGCGATAAGCCACTAATCGCGGCTCTAGAATGGTGACTTTCTCCCCAAATCCTCATGCCAGGAAAAGGTGGCGTGAGGCTTGTGAGAAGCTGCTAATAGGCGGCGAGAGGGGACTTAGAAAAACAAATGCATTTTCCCTGCATCAGATTCATGCCGGGTGTCTCCGGAGCCAATACACATTAATATCAGCACCAGAGACCACCGGCATGAATCCCATGCAATAAAAATGTATTTACAATCAACTTAATTACCTTAGTGGCTAACCGCTAAGGCAATGAAGGGGTTAATTACCACTGCCATGTTTATTGTGGGTAGCGGGGGTGGGTGAAGGTGGTATTTGGCCCTTGGTGGGTGTTTAGGCCTTGCGGGGGGGTTGCAGGTGGAGTTATCCCCTTCCCTTAGCGGTTAATCGCGCTAAGGTAATGAAGGGGTTAACCCCTACCGCTACCCACCCAGTAGGCATAAACACCCGCCAAGGGCCAAATGCCACCTCAATCCATCCTTGCTACCCACAATAAATATTTTAAAACACAACAACCCTACTACCCACCTCCTCTAACCCCAACAACCCCCCCCCCCAAACACATACAGAACAGTAGTAATGGGCAAAATTACTATTTACCAGATATAGATAATAGTGCATTTGCCCATTTTAAATCAAACATTAGCCAGCTAGCATTAATAAAGTAAATAAAATGTTCAACTTACCCCTGCCATCATGAAGGGTGTCCTCGTCAGCATACTCCAGGTCCATGTCCTCCATTGCCAGCAAGAATACAAGAAAAATACAATCTAATGGCCCCTAACCCCTTAATCACCTTAGCGGTTAGTAACCGCTACAGTAATAAAGGGGTTAACCCCCATCCCCCCTACCAACTCGGGAGGTCTAACTGCCCACCCCGGCCCCACTATACCCACCCTGTACCCATTGATTGGCACAGTGGTATATCATACCCATATAATATGGGCATGATAAACCACTATATCACTCAATGGTCAACCTAATAAAAATAATTAAGGCCAAAAATACACAATAAAATGTCTCGCGTCATGTGACAGTGGGAATAAATTGCATAGTAGATAGCGGCACCCCATAACGGGGCCGGTATCTTGGGAAGCAGGGGGTCCCGGACCTGAAATCAACGCGGTTCTGCTCCGGAGACCCCCTGCTCATCTACACGTATTAAAATGAATATTAAAACACATCGATCTCTGGCGAGATTTGCTCTGGGAGAGGCGGCTCTCCCTGCAGCTAAAACAAATCGCCGGATTTAGCCTTTTGAAAGAGCGATCATCGCGTCGCCGGCTACTCGCCCCTTTTGGGAATTTTGCTTTCACAGGTAATCAAGGCTTTCTGAATACCCTGATAGCAACGCTCAAAAAACAAAAACTACGGAGCCTGAGGAAGCCCATAGGGCGAAACGCGTTGCTCGAAATCCCCCTACCTTTTTGAACTGTTGCGGCCACCATAGGGAGCAGGACACGGGAAGTGCAGAGCTCCATCCGGTTACGGCGAGAATTTTTACTGCAGCCCCGCGAGTCCTGCTAAACATCCCCCACAGACTGGCCTTCTTAACTCAATTTTACACCGCAGCTCACTGGTTGAGCGAGCGGTGAGCTTGTTGTTTTATTCTTGTTACTAATAAAGAGTTTAGCCTACACACTCTGGGCTGACAGATTCCTTCATTGCCTTTGGAAGAGAACCATCACCATCAGAGGCTGGCACAGCCCCTACCCAGGAACTCCAGACGGACTATACAAGATACCTTTCCAAGTGGGTACTCACACTTGGCCGTGTGAGTAAATATTTATATTTATATCTACACCTTGTTTTATTTGCCATAGAGTCACAGCAGGCACTTTGGCTCAGTGGGATCCGCTTGGAGGGCAAGATACCTTCCCCCAAGTGTGCACTCACACATGCCCGTGTGAGTGTTTTTATACTTTATTCATCTATGTGCCACCCCCTTGTTGCACTATTGTGGTTTTACATCTATTACTGTTGATACCCCTATGTATTTC
Source organism: Ascaphus truei (assembly GCF_040206685.1). Lineage (NCBI taxonomy): Eukaryota > Metazoa > Chordata > Amphibia > Anura > Ascaphidae > Ascaphus > Ascaphus truei. The sequence goes on from NC_134489.1 coordinate 104,295,087, forward strand.
TTCTGAGGGTGATACAACACGCAAGAAAAGGGAGAGGTACAAAGAAGACAAGGGACATCAGATCGAGAGAAAAAGGGCCCTGACGAGAAGCGGAGACTGAATCCACAAAGAACCAAGGACGCAAAAGATACCTTGATGCGCAAGCATTCACACAAGGCCGTGTGAGTGTTAAAATTATTTTAGTTTCACACCATCCACTTTTCAGTGTCCTACACACCTGAATCAGATTTCACTCTACTTTATTATTCCACCAGTGCTCCCCCTTCCCCTTCTTTCTTTTTACTTCCATTTGAAGGATCCTGGGTAGATCCTCCATTGGGGTTAGAGTCACAGGAGGACAAGAATCAGAGGGAAAACCTTGTCTACCATCAAGGTTTTTTGATACCATACTTACCCTATTCCTAGGTAGCGCCCAGGTATTTCCATTCCTTAGCAACGCTCAAAAAACAGGCGGCGAAAATGGCCCGGCGATTTTTTTTATGAAGTCTTATAGAATAGGCCCCATAGATTGTAAACTTTTCCGGGCAGGGACTGTGTCTGTAGAAACCTTATGTACAATGCTGCTTATCACACACTCTATTGTAATTGTGAAGCGCTTTGAGTCCCATTGGGAAAAAGCCCTATACTAAAGAATGTTATTTAGTATATGCCGGTTGATTAAAGTGTGACATTAGCGACACAAAATCACCCTGCACGTTATGTCGTTTCAAAAATCGAGAATTCTACAGCACATGCAGAAATATTTCTTCTACATCATCTCATTCGCGTGCACCTTTTGCATCAAAAGTAATCTGTTTGGTGTGGTACGTCTTTGTCCCAGTTGGAAAGGGGTAGAATGAAGGGGCGTAAAATTAGTCTCCTTTTGTTCCTCTATACAATCAACATTAATTAACTTATTCAACGTATGATGAGAAGCCATAGTTGCATACTTCTGCATATATAATTCTTACCTGAGTGTATCTCACCACAAGCTGCGTAGGTTAATTAATGTCGGTGGCGTATAGGGAACGCTTGAGATTAAATTAATTCATATAAATGTATGGCTTGAATGCAATGCCAGCGTGTGAAAAAGGGCTGTTGAGTAAAATCAGTGCTAATCCCTTCACTATGAGTGAGTCAAAGCCAAACACACGGGGGCTTTGTGTGACTTCAATTTTTGTATTAAAGTAGCAAGCCCACCAGCCCCCCCCCCCCCACAGTCACCAAAAACTGCAACACTGTCTCCCAAAATGTCTTTGTTGACAGCTTCGTCGTGGTGAAATAGCAACACAACATATTTAACTGCGTCAGAAGCCTCTACCATTCTTTCTATTACAATTAAAGTTATGGTCAGGATCAAAGTTCTTCATTGTACTTTAGAAGCCTAGGACACACATATAAACACATCGCTCACCTAAAACAAAGCATAGCGTAACTGGTGAAAAGGGCAAACAAAGCATGTGAAGAACACAGAGAAGTGACCACAGGGGGTCACCGAAGCCCCTATTGAATGCTTTCTGGATACAGATGAATGGTTATTAACTAAAAGTAGCAGTATGGTGCTTGCTACCACAAATCCCTAATGGACACCAACCACATATAGGTCCCATTGAACCACTATACACATAGCTGAAAATAAAAAAAACTTTAACTGTAAAAACGCCGAAAAATGTGACAAACAATATACAGTGTCGTTTAAAAGTCCCCAATGGTGAGACAGAGAGGTAGTGGAAAGGACTGCTGGTCACTTGCCACTAAGGCAATGTGATGTCATTAGTACAAAAACCTCAAGAACAGACCCTCAGAGTGCATTCAATAGGGGCTTCAGTGACCCCCTGTGGTCACTTCTCTGTGTTCTTCATATACTTTAGAAGCCTTTAAGAAGACCTTTGAATTTTAAACTATTTGTTGATTAAAAAACATATCTTAACGGGGCAATCCGTCCCGGGACTAGCGATGGGCAGACCGCTCAAATCCGTTCCCCGAATTTGGGCAGTGTCAATCCGCGCAGATTTATAAAGAACCACCAGTGGATACAACCCGTGGGAATCAAATCCGCAGATTCTGCCGTCCGTAGGGGCATTCTTAATCTGCCAATGGATTGCTAAATCCGCGCGTTGGATTCTACAAACCCGCCCACGGGCGGCGGATTCCGCGGAATGTATTGGTAATAATAATAATAAATCTGCTAAATGTGAATCGCCCCTTTTCAGATTGATCCGCTGAAATCCACGGACCAAAGGAACTGACCGATCCGCTGCGGATCCAAATACACCCAAAAAATTCACCCATCTCTATCTGGGACATAAGGGAACTAATTCCAGTGACATGTTTAACGGTGTCATCTGGGTAAAGTTGCCTTTTTTACCCAAATCTGATTGCACATTGTTTTATTTATTTGTTAAAGTGACACTTAGCAGGGGATTTTCTTTCTTCTGGCTGCTCCTTTTGTGTGATGTCACCATGTGATGTCACCGTGTGATGTCACCGTGTGATATCACTGTGTAGTTGGGACATTACGTTGCCGGCAGCAGAGTGTCCCGTCAGCGGGGTGAGTCGTCACCAAGTGTCAGCTGTGATTTGGTAACAGAAAAACGTCCATGACCAAATGTCCTAACTCAGTGATCAGCGAGTACTTGTACAGCCACAGTTCCCCTCCTCCTCCTTCTCCCCCCCCCTCCTCCTTCTTCCTCCCTGCTCCTCCTTCCCTCCTCTCCTCCCCCCTGCTCCTCCTCCCCTCCTCCCTCCATTCTCTCCTCCTGGCTGCACCTCCTCCAATCCTCAACTTCCCCCTGCTCCTCCTCCTCCCCCACCCCCTGCTCCTCCACCTCCCTCCTCCTCTCCCCTGATCCTCCTCTCCCCTGCCCTCCTCTCCTCTCGCTCCTTCTCCTCCCCTGCACTTTTCCTCCTCCCCTCCCCACTGCCCCTCCTCTCCCCCCCCTGCTACTCCTCCCATCCTGTCCTACTACCTGCTCCTCCTTCTCCCCTCCTCTCCCCTGCTCCTCCTCCCCTCTCACCCCCCGCTCCTCCCATTCTTTCCTCCCCCCTGCTCCTCCCCCATGCTTCTCCTCCCATTCTCTCCTCCCCCCTTCTCCTCCTCCCATTCTCTCCTCCCCCCTGCTCCTCTTCCCTTTCTCTCCTCCCCCTGCTCCTCCTCCCCTCTCCTCCCCCCTGCTCCTCCTCCCATTCTCTCCTCCCCCTGCTCCTCTGCCCATTCCCTCCTCCCTTCCTGCTCCTCCCCTCTTCCTCTCCCCATCTTTATTGGGCTCTGATTAATGATCTTGTTGGATAAGGGTAAAGATAATACTTGATTAACTAACACTTCCACGTGAATTTAACTGGCCGACTATGAGCGAATAAACCTTTAATATAAATGCATAAATGTATTTGAGAAAAACTTTTGGAAATATTGAGCAAACCAAAAAAGTAATTTATTTTTAGGATAACAAGTATAAAAAGTATTTTTGTCAGACTGTGTGAACTCCACTTTCAAGCCTTCACAGTGGTGTAGTGAAGGGGATCTGTGTGGGGTCATATGGCATCAGTATTAGTATACATGCTTTGTATTGACCCTCCTCACCCAATGTAGCAAAATGATAGAAAAATACTAATGGCTAAATAGTGAATTCAGAGAAAAATGTTTATTTAATTTGCATGGTGTTGCCATGTATATCTGATTGCTGCTCTGTCAGAGAGGTTTTTTCAGAAGCATAACGCATGCTGATTAACTTACTTCATTTCCATTTTATTCATTAGGTTTTCCTGTAGACCCCTGAAGAATTGATATGGTAAAAAGTGAACTAAACAAAAAGAAAATGTCTAACTAAAACCTCCACTTCAGTTTAATAACAGATGTGTCAGATGTACCGTCGCAGTAACTTGTACCAAATTACAAAGCAATGATTTTATGGCTCTCCAGTACTTAGGCACAGCTTCACAGAGAGAATGTATTGTACCTTAACGCAGGACTGCGCAAACTTTTCTGTTTGAGCCCCCCTGCCTGCTCCCCCCCCCCTGCTCGCCCTCCCTCCCCCCTTACCTTCTCTCTGGCATCGGCGGCATCATATCACGTCATTTATTTATAAAATATTTTACCAGGAAGTAATACATTGAGAGTTACCTCTCGTTTTCAAGTATGTCCTGGGCACAGAGTAAAACAAATAATACATGGTTACAAATAGTTACATAAATGAACAGGGTATACATTATATACAAGACATTGCGTGCATAGTTAAAGAAAATGATGTCATGTGACATCGCGTTGCCATTTCCCAGAACCCCTGATGAAGCAAAGTGTGAAAAACGCGTAGGGTTATGATACAGGCACCCTTGTGGTAGTACGGAGCCAGACAGAACCTTGTCATCCCCTGTGTTCGGCGGACGCCAGAACCAAGGAGACGGAGTGAGAAGAGAGAACGACAGCCCTGCTGTTTGAAGCGTAGCGCCAAACAGGAAGACGGGATTCAGTGCAGGATGCTGATCCCGGAGAATTTGCCGCATGGACCTCAGCTGGGACCATCCGAGAGATCCTAGCGATTCCTTGTGCCCGCGCTACCCAACGCCCGCCGGTGTTTTCTCACATGTGAGTGAGTGTTATTTCCTTTTATTATCATGTAGCCAGGGTCCCTCCGGCCCCCCTGTCTCCCGGTTCCTTTTTCCCTTTTGTGCCGCCATCTCTACTGTGTCCACGCAGGCGCAGAGGCTCGCACATGTGCAGAAGTGACGCGGTTGCCATCTTGTGTGTGGCGTTAGGCTCGCGCGTGCGCAGATGCGATACGGCAGCCATAACAGGGAGTGAGAAGAGGCGCTCCATCGTCAGGGACATTCCCCAGTTCGCACATGCGCAGTTAGCAGCGGCGGCGGCCATTACACAGCGCGCACACGGCCCCAATGATAAACAGGGCCGTAAAGGACTACAACCCCCAGCAGCCTCTGGGGACTGCCCTATTATCCCTGTCACATGGTGCAAGGCAGCCAATAAGGGGCTCGCGCTGGCAGTTGAAGGAGAGAGAATTGGCAGTTGGTTTCAGTAGGATCCAGGAAGCGATTGGGGAAGGTAGTGTACAGAGAGCAGTGCTCTGCTGTACTAGACCACAGACACCCCAGGCCCAGGTAGGCCCCACTCACCACTAGGTTTAGTGGGTAAGTTTATAGGGACGGCCCCTTAGGTAGGGACCTGCCCTTAGCGGAGTGTGAGTCTAGTCAGTGACACAGCTGCAGTGCTGTGTGCTCTGACCAGAAGAGACAGTGTTGCTTTGCAGTGCAGCCACAGCAGTTAGTTTGGCAGTTTCAGGAAAGGCCCCTTTCAGTGCAAGGGGGGGGTTGCTTTCTACAGTACAGTGTTATGTGATATCACCGGTGCCAGTTGCACGCGGTGATTGTGGCCTGCGTCTGGGCTCAGACAGGCTCTACAGTGAGAGAACTTCTGCGGGTGAGACGCTCCACGAGGGAGACACCTCACGCGGAGGTGGGACACCACGGAGGTGGATTCCTGTTCCTGCGTCAGACCCTTTTCAAAGTTCTTTACACCCGGGCACGGATGTGTGCCCGGGCAGGTATCTATAAGTGCACCAACTATACACACGTGAGCAGCGCTGCCACACATCTGGGTGGGGGTTCAGGACACTGGGACGCTGGTGCCGAGCACCCAATTATTGTGGGCACTGTATGGTTGGGTTACTATTGGGTGGTGGGGCCAAGGGCCTTAACCAAGGGGTTATTGGTGCCCTAGCACCCAATGCATGTTTTGTTATGCATAGAGCTGTTGATACTCTGTAACGGACTTTCTGGACTGGCCTGACCCACCCAATCTCATATTGGCCCCTGTGGTCTAACCAGTCCCCATTACAGTGTGATGTCTGGTGGTGCACCTGTTGGCAACAGGACTCCTGAGTCTCCCGCATGATGGTGTGTGGGGATTGCCAACCCAGACAGGCAGCTGAGGTAGTGTTCTTGAGTCCTACCTAGATCCAGTGCAGCGCCTCCACCTCATCAGGATCCCAGCTTGAGCTTGTGGATGGTCCTGGTGAGGAACTCCTCCGTGGTGCAGCCCCCTGCGTAATCACTCCACACTTACACACGAGTGTATCTCTTATCAGAGTCATCTTTATTAGTACGGTGGGCCAGCTGCCCTCCACAATGGGTGACTTTAGCCCTCCATTGTTCACCGTACTTCCCTTTGAAAGATATAGTCCTCCTAATGTAGGGATTCCCTATCCCCGTAGGGATATCTACTCTGCGCCAGGTCCCTGGTCACAGTCTCATTATTCCTGCAGCATATATCAACTCTGAACTCCTCTAACTATTAACTACTACCTACTTCCTAACTTTTGATCAGTGCTGTGCCTTATGTATCCTCTGGGGGCTGACACAACTCTGACATCACCAACCAGGGAGTCAGAGCCTGTGACCACTCCCATCCATACATAGGGCACCTCACCAGGGTGTGAGGGCAAACCTCCATGATTACTGCTGGCATGCCCATAACTTACCAGGCCTTACTGTCAGCAGGAGAGATGACTGCAGCCATTTTATAGGATGGCTACATTCTCCCCCTGGTGAATCCCACCGGCCCCGGCTGGGACCTAAATTTGAAGTACCTTTCTTCAGGAAGCACTGTAAAATGGAACACACATTATTATATTATTATAACATCATCTGTATAACCCAACAAGTCACATTGCGCCAAGCACGCCCTGACCAGCAGCCACGAACCCGCGTAATGCTACCCAGTACCTCCTAATAGTAGTGCCGGGGATCAGGTTTCTTAACCTCCCGACCCCCCATGTCCAGGACAGTTATACTGTAGTTACGCGGCAACCCCCTCTCAGGCCGGTATACTACTTTGTGTTTGAACACACTTCGCCCAATACTCCATACCCTTATCAGGTGCTCGATCCTTTCTTCTGCCTTACTGCCAGTAATGGCACCCCCCTTGTTGACCATATACTCCTCTATGGTCTCCCTTAACCACTGGTCCCTTTTGTCCTCAATCTCCTGCATGAGGGGTTCAGGAACGTACGGGTACTCCAATCCATGGGAGTACTTATATTTTGCAGTGATCGCCCTTTCAGCCCTACTACTCCTAGTTAGGTTGGCTTTCCCTGCTCTCCCTGGTAATACCCAGGATAAGGGCTCATCGGGGTCTACAGGGTCGGACAATATATCAGGGCCCATGGGTTCTATTTCATTCCTGCCTATCATGAACCACCTGAATTGCATCTCCTTCTTCCTCTCGGCGGGCGTGAACTCCCCTTTAGCCCACCAGTAGTCCACGATGTCATCCTTCTCTAACAAGAACCGCGTGCGGTCCATCCATCCCAAGTACCCCTCAAATAAAAGCGCCCACCAACGGGTCTCCCTAGACTTCTCGGGCCCAGACTCTAGAGAGTCTCCCTCATCTGTACCCCCCCAGGAGCATAACCCAGATGTCCCTGCGGAACGGGGCCTGGACCATCTCTCATGTTTTGGGGCCTTCACAGAAGGTATATCTGCCTCTTCAGGCACCCACCGGGACTTTGATACCTGTCCCAATTGTCCTCCTCCCCTTGAGCCACCCTCGGAAGCAAAGCTGCTCAGTCTTTCCCCAGTCTGGTTCTCACCAACCCCCAAGGATCCTTCCGACACCCCCAAACTGGATGATGATCCCCGGGAACAGGTGACTGGGACAGGGGCATTAACTAGGGTGTGGGGTTGGGCGTAGAGGTAGACAATTTGCAGCCGCGGGGTTCCGACCCGTTCGCCGTCATCAGATTGTCCCGTACCACTGGACAGTGGTATTGCCGGTTGCGTCTCACTCTTCTCTGCCCGGCGCTTGCTCCGGGTCTTTTTAATCGATCGGGAACCACCACCCGATCGCTGAGACGCGTGTCCTCTACTTCCGCTCGTTCCGCCACCTCCGCCGGAAACGCCGTCATCGCTGGAGTCGGATACGCCGCCATCTTGGGATGGACCCCCATGCGGGATCTCTTCCTCCACGATTATGTCCGGAAGTCCGCCTGCGCCCACGTGCGCCGTCCTGGCCTGGCACGGCCTCTCCTCCTCGAGCGGTGGTATCGGAGCCTGGCAAGGACAGGGACTATCCTTACCAGTCCGCAGGATGGGCGTGGATCGCCCGTTGCCACTGGACCCGCCGGTCCCCGGAATAGATGGGCACCGCCTCTCCGGTCTCCGCTCCACCCGTGACACTCGACTCCTTCCGCTGTCACTTCCAGTAAGTGGTCTTTTTACCCCATTCCCTCTACCGGACACCGCCACCGGCCAGACCAGGGTGCTGGTTAATTCCTTGGGCCCCTCGTCCGAGGGATCCGCACTAAGGGTACTTGGGGTCGCCGAGCGCGGCGACCGCCTTCTCTTTTCCCGGTCAGTTGCCTGACCGATCACTTCACGCTCTTCTGGATCCGTACCCTTGGTCCATAGTGCACCGGGGGACTCGGCGGACAGCCTAGCCGTATTCCCCCCTGGGTCATTGGTCTGAATGGGCACAAATGTGGGCATTGGCCACAGGTATTGTGTGCCACACTGGGGACAGCGCGCCGCCGTGCCCATGGTGCCGCCGGGCAGTCTGCATTGCAGGCAGAGGCCCACTACTGTCTCCGCGTCCCCTACACGGATCACTAGTGCCCCGCCGGGTACTGCGTAGGGCTGAGTCGATACCATCCGGTTCACATCTGGGGAGCAGGCCATTGTCTTGGTGGGAGCCACTTTTAATACTGGTCTGTTCTGGAAGCTGGTTCTGCGTGAGTGACCAACAGGGGTTGAATGGTCAGCCACTCCTTGGTTCAGCTCCGCCCTCATCTGACACAATTGGAATCCGCCCCCAGTAGTAGCGATTATGGGCGGGTCCCACAATGGGATAGGATGTCCTTTAATTGAGGCCGCACCTCTTTCAGTCCTAGAGGGCGTAACCACAGCTTTCGCGCGATTATCCCCAACAGGGTGGTGTTCTTCTTTTGCCGCCAATTCCAGCCGTTGTCTTTCAGCTGCCTTGCGTGCAAAGTATCCTTCTTTTTTGCACACAATTTCAGCTGCCGGAACTACTTCTGGTAATGGTGCAGTCAGCGCACCAGCTCCTGGGCCCGCGGGATTCATACCCACAGGGCACAGCTGGAAACCACTCCCCCTGCTTGATATTAGGGGAGGGTCCCACAGACTAATTGGTTGACTCAGCACTGGGGCTGAGTGAGTTACTGTCCATGAAGGCGCGGCCGCAACTTTCGCGCCATACCCTCCATTAGGGCGGGGCTCTCCTGTTGGTGCCACTTCTGGCCAATTCCTTGCAATTTTCGCCTCTGCAGAATTGTCTGCAATCGGCCCATGCGGTCTCCCAGGGAAGCGGGAGCCGCCATTTTGGGTTACACTGTCAGTCTGATCAATGAATGAGGTAGCGTTCATCTGTTTGCAAGTCAACTGACATTCACTCTCACTGTGTTCTCCGGTCACAACAATGTCCTCAACACAGTCCTCCAGGGTAGCACCTCGGTGTCCTAGGCAGGACCAAAACGGGGCGGTTACGGATCTCACTCCGCTCCAAAGCAGACTCGTGACAGACATATCGACAACAGTTTTTTCTTCAGCGGGGCGCACTCCAGGTGTGCTCTCTCCATCAACCTCCGGCCGCCAATTTGGACTATCCGCACCGCGTGGATCCTCCATTCTTGCGGTCGCCAATTGCTCGTTGCACTCAGTAGTATTGTACATGGGGCTCCTCTCTGTGGGGCAGCCACCACACCGGCACAATAAAGATTTCTCTGATGCACCACCATGTGTACCTAATGTAGGCTGGACTCGTGTATGCACTACCTCAGGCTAAGCTCACTCTCTCAGTGTCTGCTGTATCTCCTTCCTCCCAGTCTGTGCTCCCTATGATGAGTGGTCTGGAATGGGCTAGAGTACTCTGGGGCTTCCATGCAGTACTTGGGCGTCTACCTATCTTGGTTAGCCTAGTGCAGACCCTCTCCAGGATTCCTGACCACGTTAACAGGCTATCCCTTTAGGCATCCTACCAACTAGCACTACCTCAAGGTGACTAGGACAGCTATAGCCCGGCTCCAAACCCCCAACTCCTTTCAGGCCCCTAGGTCGTCCCTGTGAACTGACAAACTCCATCAGCCCCCTGACTACCCCTAGGTCCGTCCCAACGCAGCACAAAGTGGCAGCAGACACTTCTCCCTGTTTCCAAGTGACCTAGCAAAAGCCTGTCCTGTTGACAGGTCTATCTCAGCAGCGCCTCCAAATGTAACGGACTTTCTGGACTGGCCTGACCCACCCAATCTCATATTGGCCCCTGTGGTCTAACCAGTCCCCATTACAGTGTGATGTCTGGTGGTGCACCTGTTGGCAACAGGACTCCTGAGTCCCCCGCATGATGGTGTGTGGGGATTGCCAACCCAGACAGGCAGCTGAGGTAGTGTTCTTGAGTCCTACCTAGATCCCGTGCAGCGCCTCCACCTCATCAGGATCCCAGCTTGAGCTTGTGGATGGTCCTGGTGAGGAACTCCTCCGTGGTGCAGCCCCCTGCGTAATCACTCCACACTTACACACGAGGGTATCTCTTATCAGAGTCATCTTTATTAGTACGGTGGACCAGCTTCCCTCCACAATGGGTGAATTTAGCCCTCCATTGTTCACCGTACTTCCCTTTGAAAAGTATAGTCCTCCTAATGTAGGGATTCCCTATCCCCATAGGGATATCTACTCTGCGCCAGGTCCCTGGTCACAGTCTCATTATTCCTGCAGCATATATCAACTCTGGGAGTCAGAGCCTGTGACCACTCCCATCCATACATAGGGCACCTCACCAGGGTGTGAGGGCAACCTCCATGATTACTGCTGGCATGCCCATAACTTACCAGGCCTTACTGTCAGCAGGAGAGATGACTGCAGCCATTTTACAGCATGGCTACAACTCTATTTTATGATACTGTGTATTATGTTACTGATCCCTATAGTAAACCCGTTTTAGCCATAACCTTTGGTGTGGGCTGGTTACTTTATGTATGTTCCTATGTGAGGGCCATTCTACACTCCTAGAATCTCACATAGGTTGAGGCACTCACCGATGAAACGTTCCAGAGAAGCACCCCAGGTTCCCATCAGCGGAGGCTCAGGCCTCCTGTGAACCTGCAGGTATACGCACCACACCTGGTAGCATATAGGTTCCCCCTCACATGCACTCTATCTGCGATTGGGGTAGGGGGAATAACCGTTACAATCATCTCAATACACAAATCTTATACAAGCTGGTCTTGTCTGTTCTTTTCGTTTTTGTGTTGTCATTTGACCCTGCAGTGTCATTTGACGCCGCATTGTCATGGCGACGCGTCGCCGGAGAGCAGGTAAGAGGAATTTACAGAGGCTCCGCACGCTCCCCGGCATTTAATTTAAATGCTTTGGTGAAGAGCGCAAGACAGGCGTAGCGTCGCATTACTGGAAGATAATGCAGCGCTTTATCGGGACTTTAAGCCTATGCTAATGAAATGTAGAAAAGACATTGTTTTGGCAGATAATTAGCTTTCAGGATACGTGTTAACCTCAGGGAATATAACATCCTTTCTGTTTCAAGTGACGCCAAAGTCCTGACGTAACAGAGCGTTGTGGATCTCTAGCCCTTAGGAGTTAAAAATGCTTCAGTCTCTTTGCACAACACATTAATAGTTTACATTATTCCATTAGGGATGTATGTTTTCCCACAGCTGCGGAAAAATAAAACACAGCACCCCTCAATGACAGCCAAGCTAATGTAGCTTTACCACCATTGCACAATATTAATGTATCTTAATGACCCTATGAAATGTGTTTTTTTTTTTTTTTACTGTGTGAACAAATATCCTTGCAGGATAATTCCATTATTTACCAAAACACGACAAGGCTGTCAACAAAGACATCGACTTCTAAATGAGCCTCCTATTACAGTCTATAAATCAAAACAATGGCTCCCTGTTGGAAACCCCATATTACTTCTGAAAATATTGATGAACGCAGCAAAAATATGTATTTTGTCTCAGTCCCCTGAAGATTAATGTGAAATATTGTAACCATATAAACTTCAGACGGATCTGGCTGGATGATTTTGTAGTGTATGAAGTCCAGCATCAGGAGTTGAGTGCCAAGTCAAATGTTCATTGCTCTTGTGATGGTTAAGGGCTTCTGCGATCCATTTGCTTACTTGTCATTTTCTTGTTGTTTTTCTTTAGATATCACTAATCATATAAGCAAATATGAAATAGCACAGTACAAATATAAGATCAAATGAATTCAGATACATGGGAAGAGTGTCCCAAAGGTTTATAAGGTGAGGAACAAGATACAGGTAGTAAAGGATTTTATCACCATAGTATAATCCAAGGGTGGCCAAATCCAGTTCTGAAGGGCCACCAACAGGTCCAACTAGCATCGTTATATTACCTGAATGAACAAGGATTATCGTTGCACTGTCAAACAATATACTGCAGATGCGCATTGGGGAAAAATATAACGTGTGTTCCAATTAATGCACACGCGTTCCACTCACGTTACACATGTGCATTACCTAACATAACGCCCATGAGCACGTTGCAATTCCAAATAAAAACACATTGCATACTGAATTATTCAGCCATATCAGCTAGACAGTTGAACTGTTGACATGGCTGAGCAGACATCAACCTCTGCTGCTGGGACTGCTGCTGTAGATTCTGATGCTGAGGACGAGCTTGAGATTCTGATACATGGAATGGTGGAAGACCACGTAAAATTATTGGGGGCTTTGTGCTCACGCACCAGCCCCTCTAAGAAACAGAAGATTTGGGGTTTGATCCTAAACAGAATCAATGGCGTTGGGACATACAGAAGAAGAGATGGTCCGACAGCAAGTGCAAGCTGTGACCATGCGGCCCACACCAGGAAGACAGGAGGGCGACTACCTGCTTCCCTTCATCCCACCGCTATCGAACAGCGCCTGAGTGAGGTCATTGCTACCTTGACTGGTGGACACAGATGATCTAGAGAGACCTGGTAAGTGAAAAGGCAATACATATGTAATACACTATATATCAATCTCATGAATATATGTCATTTTATACACAGCCTTGAAGATCAGAACAAAGATTACTGTATTATTTGCGGTGCCGTCTTTACATACAGGTGCTGAGTAGTTTGCTAAATAACGTATGTGACATGCTTACGTACATGTGTACCCTCGTAAAATTAGAAAACATTATAGGACATACCTTTGCACACTGCAGTAAGATAGCAATCAGTATAAAGTTATCCTTTGCCTATTTTAGGACTATATAACTGCTCACTAATCACAATAACACTAGTTTAATTAACAGTTAAAGTCTCAGTATCTCAAAGAGTTCATATAAAACATGATTAATCGTCTTATTAAAGATATCTAAACACTCACTGTACCCAGCACTTACCTTGTAAGATCCACCATCAGCAGCATGCTATTAGTCTTAGGCCCCGATCACTCTGACTGCTACACAACGTGCGTGTGCTTGCATGCGCGCGCGCACGTTCGGCACTCTTTAATAATTGTCGATGGGAGTTGTCAAACTGCAAATGACTCCTGGCGGCAAAGTACATTATTGACACTACTGTACTTCAGGGAGACAACTGAAGTTGTAATTTCAAGCGGCAGCCGCGTCACGTGTACTTCGCCAGCCAATAAAATCACACACACACTTTGTTGCTTTTTTTTTAATTGGACGGATGACAGAGAAAATGGAAGTCCCGCCTACAAGTCGCGTCATTCAGTCCGCTGGAGATGAGCAAACACCGCCCAGCAGACAGAGGTGCGAAAATGCGGACACGCGCACGCCACATCGTGCAGTAGGCAGGGTGAGCTCGGCCTTAAGGTTCACTAAAGAATCTTGTTGCTCTTCCTTCTGCTAATGATCACCCCAGTGCTTTAGCTGTTTACATGTGTCCCTCACATGGTCTTCCTCAGACATCTGATGTTTGCCATTGGAAACATGTTAGAAATAGTTACTTTTAGAGCACTTAACACAACTTAGTGCACAGGACATACTTGAAATTGAGAGGTAATTGTAATTGGACCACAAAATAAAACTGTAGCATGCCTCAGCTCTCATTCATATGCATGGCAGTAAAGGCATTGTAAAGTTTAGCAACAGTTTGTGAATCTGGGCCCCTGTTTTTTGTCCTGCTAATATGTCCTCTAAATAAAGAAGTAAGCAAGGAGGGGGTACACCAAAAAACAATGCAATCAAATGAATGCAAAAGAGTCATTTAATGACTGAACACAGTCATTAAGATCCAACGTTTCGGTACAAGCACCTTCATCAGGGATACAAGACATATGACAAACGAACCTTTAAATAGTGTCCAACAGCACTCGCACCTCCAACCCCTCACCCACCTCCTTCCTGCTGCTCCAATCATCTGTTGTTGGAAACGTCTGCCATCAAAAAAAGGGTGAGTTCTCATGGACAACGTGATGATGTCACACGTCGCCGCGTCACAACATAGGAGATAAATGGGGAAGCAATTGTATAATCGTCAAAAAGCGTCTTGAGGGCAGAGCACCACCATGGATACCATCCACCAGTCACAGCGCTAGGGTGCTCCACTAGTGACGTCAGTGATATCCCGCCGATGGTCCCGTTGTAGCAGCAAGTAGTGGTCAGGCAGGAGAGGGAGGAGGCATCACACTGTGAATATAGAACACCCAAACCGATCATTGCTCACCACTGTAGAGAGAAAATACTGAATAAAAAACATACAGACTTAACTGGAGCGACCCATCTATAAAGGGCAGATCAACACACAAGTACTGCCAAAAATGAACAGGGGAAAGCAAATACTGTATGAGTAAAATGTGGTATACAGGCGGTCCTCGGTTATCCGACGCAATGCGTTACTCAAAATGGCGTCGGATAGCGAAGCGGCGTAAAGCGAAACCCGTTTTCCCATAGGAACACTGTTTAAATTAAACGTTCCGTTCCTGAAGGCATTTTTAATGCTAAAATACACAGAAAATGTTACTCAAGCAATAAGATATGCAGCACACACATAGATTATGATGGAAACATTATATTTATTGATTCCAGAACTGTAAAATAAAACTATAAAAATTAAACTATGCTGTATTCTGTACAGAAATGTACATGAGCAAAAAAAAACACATCAATTATTGGAGGAAGATGATGGGGGGGGGGAATTTTCAATAGACAACTGACTTTTTGGAGGTGATGTAGGTGCAGTTGAAGGTTTCGGCCTCTTCAAGAACCTCTTCATTGAAGTCTGGACAGATCCTTTCCTTTTCTGCGTGTAGATCTCTCTATAGCAGCTGATTTGGTTAGACACCCTAGACTGTTCAACTCCGTTCAATGTTAGGGTCATTGTCCTCAAATATGGCCAGTGCGCTATCAATGTGCTTGAATGCCGCAGCCAACATTTTGCTTGACAAAGATTTACGTGGCTGTGGCTGTGCCACATCAACAGATTGGTGGGCCTCCTCTTCAGCAATTTTTTGCTCCTCTAATTGCATGAGGTCTTCGTTGCTCAACTCGTTAGAATGTGAGGTGAGCAACTCCTCCATATCCTCGGTTTCCACCTCCAAGTTGAGATCTCTGGCCATTTGCACAACAGTTTCTGTATTGTATTGTATTGTATGTCTTTATTTATATAGCGCCATTAGTGTACATAGCGCTTCACAGTAGTAATACATGTGGTAATCAAATAAATAACAGATAATATAAATAACAGATCATGGGAATAAGTGCTTTAGACATAAAAGTAACATTTCGGAAGAGGAGTCCCTGCCCCGAGGAGCTTACAGTCTAATTGGTAGGTAGGGAGAACGTACAGAGACAGTAGGAGGGAGTTCTGGTAAGTGCGTCTGCAGGGGGCCAAGCATTATGTATCGTGTTTAGAATATCCACAGTGCTATTCATATGCTTCTTTAAGCAAGTGTGTCTTAAGGTGGGTCTTAAAGGTGGATAGAGAGGGTGCTTGTTGGGTACTGAGGGGAAGGGCATTCCAGAGGTGTGGGGCAGTCAGTGAAAAAGGTTTAAGGTGGGAGAGGGCTTTAGATACAAAGGGGGTAGAAAGAAGACATCCTTGAGAAGAACGCAAGAGTCTGGATGGTGCATACCGAGAAATTAGGGATGAGATGTAAGGAGGGGCAGAAGAATGTAAAGCTTTAAAAGTGAGGAGAAGAATGGAGTGTGAGATGCGGAATTTGATCGGAAGCCAGGAGAGGGATTTCATGAGGGGAGATGCTGAGACAGATCTAGGAAAGAGTAGAGTGATTCTGGCAGCAGCATTTAGGATAGATTGTAGGGGAGACAGGTGAGAGGCAGGAAGGCCGGACAGCAGGAGGTTACAGTAATCAAGACGGGAGAGAATGAGGGCCTGAGTCAGAGTTTTAGCAGTCGAACAACAGAGGAAAGGGCGTATCTTAGTTATATTGCGGAGGAAAAAGCGACAAGTTTTAGAAATGTTTTGAATGTGAAGGGCGAATGTGAGAGAGGAGTCGAATGTGACCCCTAGGCAGCGTGCTTGGGCTACTGGGTGAATGATTGTAGTTCCAACAGTAATGTGGAAGGAGGTAGTAGGGCCAGGTTTGGGAGGAAATATGAGGAGCTCTGTTTTAGCCATGTTGAGTTTAAGGCGTCGGAGGGCCATCCAGGATGATATAGCAGAGAGACATTCAGAAACTTTGGTTTGTACAGCAGGTGTAAGGTCAGGTGTTGAAAAGTATATTTGTGTGTCGTCGGCATAGAGGTGATAATTAAACCCAAAAGATGTTATTAGGTCACCTAGAGAGAGTGTGTACAGAGAAAAGAGAAGAGGTCCCAGGACAGAGCCCTGGGGTACCCCCACAGAGAGATCAATAGAGGAGGAGGAGGTGTTAGCAGAAGAGACACTAAAAGTACGATGGGAGAGGTAGGATGAGATCCAGGATAGAGCTTTGTTCCGAATACCTAGAGTATGGAGAATGTGGAGGAGAAGAAGGTGGTCCACTGTGTCAAATGCTGCAGAGAGGTCGAGTAATATGAGCAGAGTGTAATGACCTCTGTCTTTGGCAGCATGGAGGTCGTCAGTTATTTTAGTGAGGGCTGTTTCGGTGGAGTGAGTAGTGCGGAAGCCAGATTGTAGAGGGTCTAGGAGAGAATAGGTGTTGAGAAAATGGAGCAAGCGAGAGAATACAAGACGTTCAAGTAGTTTAGAGGCAAAAGGCAGGAGGGAGACAGGTCGATAGTTAGAAAGACAGGTAGGGTCAAGCTTGCTGTTTTTGAGTAATGGTATGACTGTTGCATGTTTGAAGGAGGATGGAAAGGTTCCAGAGCAGAGGGAGGAGTTAAAAATGTGTGTAAGCGTAGGGATTATAGTAGGAGCTAGAGGTTTTAGGAGATGGGAGGGAATGGGGTCAAGAGGGCAAGTGGTAGAGGGAGTCTCTGTAAGGCCTTGGACATCAGACACAAAATCCGGGCACAAATTACGCCAAACTCCATTTAGATTGGATTGTTTCACCTCATTCCATGCCTCTCCGATGTTTCTCACTGCATGAAGAATGTTGTAACCCTTCCAAAATTCTTTTAAGGTTGGACCACCTTCCACATCGGTTGCTCTGATGGCCTGGGCAAATGTTCGCCTAAGATAGTAGGCCTTGAAGGAAGCGATAACCCCCTGGTCCATCGACTGTATCAGTGAGGTGGTGTTGGGGGGCATGAACACCACCATGACGTTTGGATGATGGTCATCCAGGTACACGGGATGGCCTGGAGCATTGTCCAGGAGCAGCAATGCTTTGAAATCGAGGTTCTGGTTCATGCAATATAATTGCACAGCCGGAACAAATTGATGCTGGAACCAGTCCTCAAAAAGGCTCCTTGTTACCCATGCCTTACGGTTGGACTTCCAAATCACTGGAAGTGTGTTCTTTGCATAACCCTTGAATGCCCTAGGGTTTTCTGCATGATAAACAAGCAAAGGTTTTAGCTTGAAATCACCTGCAGCATTTGAACCAAGCAGAAGAGTCAGCCTGTCCTTTGCAACTTTAAACCCGGGCATAGATTTTTCCTCTCTTGCAATGTAGCTTCTACTGGGCATTTTCTTCCAGTAGAACCAAGTCTCATCAACATTGAACACTTGACGTGCGCAATAGCCACCGTCCTCTATAATTTTGGCCAATGTAACAGGGAAGGTTTTAGCTGCCTCCTCATCAGCACTAGCAGCTTCACCGGTCACTTTAATGTTATGCAAGTTTGCCCTCTCTTTAAACCGCATAAACCAGCCCTTACTTGCAGTGAACGTTTCCTCAGTGGCCCCTTCTCCATGCTGTTGCTTAATGTCCTCATACAGACTCAAAGCCTTGGCCTAAATTAAGGCTAAACTAATGGGCACATGACGCTGGGATTGATCTTCCAGCCATATGATGAGGAGTTTTTCCACCTCAGCAATATGCCCAGCACGTTGCCTTATTGTCGTACCTTGCATAGGTGCTGAGCCCTTGATCTGTTCCAGGATTCTTGCCTTGTCTTTGATTATAGTCACAATAGTTGTGCGAGGTATATCCACGGAACGTCCAATTTCTGTGTTCGTCTCTCCTTTCTCAGAGCGCTTTATGATGTTGTGCTTGGTCTCCAAAGTTATAGATGTTCTATTCCTTTTTGGAGTAACAGCACTTTGCTTTTTGCTTTGATCAGCCATGGTTTAGGGCCTAAAATACACCACCAAACCTTCACAAAGACTGTTCAGAATGATCTCCCTAGCCTGCAGCCGTCTGGTTGTTCATTTGTAGCAATTTTTTAAAGCGTCGTAAGAGCGTCGGATAAGCCGTTCGGGCGTCGTAAAACGGGCCATAGGGATGCATTGACAAGCGTCGGATAAGCCGTTCGTCGTAAAACGAAGCGTCGTAAAACGAGGACCGCCTGTACTGTATGCATGTCTGGAGAACACCAGTACAGCTCAATACAAACTATGAGGAGGAATACTACTCGTAGGGAAAGTACTGGGGAAAAACGGAATTGTATTACCCATAATGCAATACAGAACATTGAAAAATATACCAACTGAAATAGAAATAATAAACAGGGGAACAAATATGTGAAGACAACGTGTGTACGCAATAGTAGATACAAATGTGTATAAATATATATATATATATATATATATATATATATATATATATATATATATATATATATAAACATGTATGTGAAAATAAAAATAGAAAAAAATAAAAAAATTAAAAACAATAAAATTAAAATAAAGAATAAGGGTAATAGGGGTCCTGAACCTAACTGAAATGTATATAAAAAAAAAACAAGATAATTCAAAATCATCATTTAACCCGGTTGGTTTGAGGCTTTTCAAAGAAGATCCCCATTTCACTAGGGGCATCCCAAGTTTCATTGGTCCTCCTGTAAATAAAGAGACATTTTCCAAAATAGCTGTCCTATGCAAACCAAATATATTCAAAAGTGCTTATATGTGCCCCCGTTCTGTATGACTGCATTTGATTATAATAAGTCATTTTTTTTCAGGACCATCAAGCAAACAGCCTTTGTCTGAAGCTGATGAGCCAGAGGAGGAAGACGAGGCTGAGGAGGAGACATCGTCTTCATCCCGACGAGGTTCCTCCTGAGGATCTGGCCCATAACTACTGTTGGAAACGCCAATGCAATAGGTGCACGATTTACCTTATATCGTTTCTCAAGTAAATGTATATAAAATACAATAGAAAATGGCTCCCATTGGTCATTTTCTAGCTTATCGCGTAGTGCAGGGGTGCTCAACTCCAGTCCTCAAGCCCCCCAAACAGGACAGGTTTTCAGGATATCCCAGCCTCAGCACAGGTGGCTCCATCAGAGGCTGAGTCACAGACTGAGCCTCTGATGGAGCCACCTGTGCTGAAGCAGAGACTGATTGAGCCACCTGTGCTGAAGCAGGGACTGATTGAGCCACCTATGCTGAAGCAGAGACTGATGGAGCCACCTGTGCGTGAAGCTGGGATATCCTGAAAACCTGACCTGTTTGGGGGGCTTGAGGATTGGAGTTGCGCCCCTGTCTTGGTGTCATTTTAATCATACAGTGGGTGGTCACTCGTTTCCTGGGCACTTGTGTGAAAGAAGATTGACGACATGTTCAGTGTTACAGTATATGTCACCGCGCTGCTTAGAGATTGGACTTTGTTCCTAAATTGTACAAGTAGTCAAATAAACATATAATAAATGATGAAATTAATATAATGGCCCCGCAGTGCTTTTACATGAAATAATCTCCCCGACACAGTTAACTGTTATAAATAGATATAATCAGATGCATTTATTTAAAGAACGCATACATTTTCCGTATGATCGGAATTCAGATTAGTGTTTTCACAATTTGTTAGATTACAGGAAACGTGCAAAAAACATTAGCGGTCGTGATTTGGTTACTTAAAAAGACATTGGTTCGTTAAGAAAATTGACGCTCCAATTTTCAAGGAAGCAATCAGTGTGAGTGATACGCGGCAGGAATAAAAGTGTGGCGGTATCAGATGGCAAGTGAAATAAATGTCTACCTGCTGGATATTCCAAATCAATAGCTATTCTTTGTAATCTTATCTCCATACTAAGCATTTCCACAGTCACGTGAATAATTTGGGCTGAAGAGCTCTATATATTTTTCAAATACTTGTTGTTAAAACTGTACTACCTAATCCAAGGGGGCTCAACTCCTGTCCTCAAGCTCCCCCAACAGGTCAGATTTTTAAGGTTATCCTAGCCTCAGCACAGGTGGCTCAATCATTGGCTCAGGCAGCGCTGAAGCAGGGACTGATTGAGCCACCTGTGCTGAAGCAGGGACTGATTGAGCCACCTGTGCTGAAGCACAAACTGATTCAGCCATCTGTGCTGAAGCAGGGACTGATTGAGTCACCTGCACTGAAGCGGGGACTGATTGAGCCACCTGTGCTGAAGCAGGGACAGATTGAGCCACCTGTTTTGAAGCACAAACTGATTGAGCCTTCTGTGCTGAAGCAGGGACTGATTGAGCCACCTGTGTTGAAGGAGGGACTGATTGAGCCACTTGTGCTGAAGCAGAGATATCCTGAAAACCTGACCTGTTGGGGGAGCTTGAGCACCGCAGTTTTGCCCCCCTGACCTAATGTTTGTCTCCTCACAGACTTTACAACTTATTCTGTATCCGCCAAAGCAGCCGAATGGGCCGTTTCCCGACAACGTTTTCTATTGAATTCATTGAGGAATTTTAACCGGAAACAGGACGTTTGGCCACTCCGGGGGATATAAAAAATGTTAGCATTAAACTCCTATGTTGAAATGTTTATTTACTTTAAACCTAACTTTTTATTCTATCAGCAAAATAAGGGTGTTTATGAATGATGAAGAGAAATGAAGCATGCAGAATCCGCCATCTTTAACGCGGCCCAGTGAAAATGCATACAGGGCCGTTTTATTTACTGTACTAAGGAGTGCTTCATCATAGAACACGTTCCGCAGCCAAAGGTCACCCAACGCCTGGGTGGGCAGTCTGAGGTTTTCTGGGGTAGCAAAGCTTAGTAATATGGCCCATAATGGTTTCCCTTTTTTCTCACGATGACGCCGTCATTTAACGTAAAACTCAGCAAATGTAAGTACTGAGCCCAGTTACACTTCCAGGGCCTGTGCGTGTCAGGCACTGCTACTAATGACAATGTATGTGGTGCATGTGTGTGAACGTTTCATGCAAGGCCCATCCACTTCGCTCTTTAAGTTATGGTAAGTGATTGTGTGGGGTGATGGGGCTACTTATATAACCCTAGTATCGCTATTTTACCGATATAGCCAGATTCCCCGGAGCCGCGTGAACATGAGAACCGCCGCCGCTACGGTTGACAGTAAAAGCCGCCGCTGCAGGCGGGAGGGTCCGTTCTTCTGGATGGGATTCCGCGGCCTCTCCCGATCAGTTAGTCTGACTCAGGACTGGTCAGCTGCGGTCCTCAAGGGCTACCAACCGGTTGGTTTTCAGGATATCTCTGCTTCAGTACAGGTGGTGCAGTCTTTGACTGAGCCACTGATTGAGCCAGCTGTGCTGAAGCAGGGATATCCTGAAATCCTGACCAGTCCTGGAACGGCTACATCTGGACTCCCACATCTACAGTTCCGCGGTCTTTTGAAAGGAAATTGGATTTCTAGAAAGACCTGTATTTCTCTTTGTCTGAATGTTGATCCCTAAAGGGTTAACACATGCAGATTGTTTTTTATCTGTCTTTATCCCAGCTCCCGTATCCCCACCCCTGTATCCCGTCTTTATCCCAGCCCCTGTATCCCAGCACAGGTATTCCCGCCCCTGTATCCCAGGCCCCGTATCACCGCCCCCGTATCCCCGCCCCCGTATCCCCGCCCCCGTATCCCAGCCCCTGTATCCCCGCCCCCGTATCCCCAGCCCCTTTATCCCAGACCCCGTATCCCAGCCCCCGTATCCCCGCCCCCGTATCCCCGCCCCCGTATCCCCGCCCCTGTATCCCAGCCCCCGTATCCCCGCCCCCGTATCCCAGCCCCTGTATCCCCGCCCCCGTATCCCCAGCCCCTTTATCCCAGACCCCGTATCCCAGCCCCCGTATCCCCGCCCCCGTATCCCAGCCCCTGTATCCCCGCCCCTTTATCCCTATGTGCAAACCTGTCCTAGCTCATTGCAAAAAGATATTGATAATTTAATGGATAAGTGCTTTGCAATTTCTGCAAATCTAGTTTCTACAAAGAGGTGCAGTTATCTGCGGCAATGCCAGCATGAAGGTGTCTGCCCCCTGTGATGGTAGGGGTAAATATGGCTGCTGTTATTAAAAGGGTAAATATGGCTGCTGTTATTAAAAGGTTAAGTCTGCCATTACCCCTACCTGTCAGTAATACATTGGTATTGTATTATATGTTATGTATGTCTTTGCTTGGTTCCAGCACCTCAGGAATCAGGGGTTAATATGTTTGCAGGAGAATTGTTGCAACTTGGTCTGTTGCAAATGTTATGTTGCAGTTCTACCCACCAATCAGGGCCTGGGCATGTAGGCAGCACCTGGCCCTGAGTGTTGCAATATTGTGTTTTAAGTGCATAAAAAGGTGGGGAGGGAGACCCCTAGCAGACAGAGCCTGCAGAGAGTTACAGAGGTGTTGCTTTGATAGGGAGAAACTGCAGTGTCCACTCCAGTGCTGGTCTCAGGCCTGAAAAACAGTCCCGTAGGCACTGGGCAAGAAGAGAGAACAGGGGAAATCTCTGCAAGCCGGTCCCTGCAACTAGGTATGCAGGGTATCCCCCAGTTTCCCCAGTTGGGTATGTGTGATGTTTGTTAGTTTTGTATAGTTGTGGATATACTTTTCCAATAAATTAATTTTATAAACTCTCGTGTTCTGTCTGGCGATATTGATCCCTGCTATTAGTCCTGGTCTCCCGTGACACCCCCCCTGCAGCAAAAGGGTTAAGGAAATATTTTTTTTTGTTTTCATTGAAATTTGTGCGTTACCTCACGTTAATGGTGGTGTTAACGTCTGTATAGTAGGTATGTGGGACGGCAAGCCTGGCTTGGTTGTAGGAGTATGATTGTAAGTTCTTTGGTGCAGGGATTTCTTTAACGTTGCTTTATTATGTCACGTGTATTATTGCTGTGACACGCTATATACATGGATGGCGCTATATAAATAAAGATATACATACCTACATACATTACATACATACTGAAAATGAATGTCTTTGAAGCAGTGAGACTGGTTCAAATCCTGGCGTCAGCTCATAGTATAATATTTAGATGGTAAGCTCTGTGGGGCAGGGAATTATAAAAAATTATATGCACAGCTCTGTGTACTTTGTCAGCACAATATAAGGGAATAAATAGTGTTGTTTACTACCAGATTCTTTTTATATTGGTCCATGATAACCTGGCACACTTGTACTTCTTTTCCTCACCCATATTATTTTGTTTTCTCTGAAGTTAACACTTTATATGCTGGAACAGCCTGAGGTGTAGTAATTCTCCTATCTTTGGGCGGTGAGGCGTTAGCTATATGTGGCTATGAGCATAATCGGAAGTACATAGATAGTTACATAGGGCCTCATGCAGTAAGCCCCGATAAGGCTTTTTCGGCATTTTATAGCCGTTTTTTGCCCTCCTGATTCAGTAAGCCCCGATAAGTGGGAATTATCGGCAACTTTTCTTGCGAAAAAAATTTTTTCGCCACCCGGCTGCCGATAAGCCACTTATCGGGACTTTTTTTTCCCGCCTGAATTCAGTAAGCCCCGATCAGCTTTTTGGTGCTGATCGGCAGGCCAGATTGGAGATTTTATGGCCAATCCAGCCCGCCAACTAAAGTTGGCAACTTGCTGAAGGAGAAGCATCGGCAAGGGCGACACTTAGGAAAAATCAGCCCTTTTTCCTGCCTGTGATTGATGCCGGGGGTCTCCGGAGCTGATACCCGCACCGGAGCCCCCCGGCATGCATCCGAGGCAGGAAAAAGGCATTTAAAAGCCACTTCATTACCTTAGCGGCTAACCGCTAAGGCAATGAAGGGGTTAACCCACCGTGCCAGCGTTATTGTGGGTAGCGGGGATGGGTGAGGGGGGTATTTGGCCCTGGGTGTGAGTTTAGGACTTGCGGGGGGGTTGCGAGGGCACTTAACCCCTTCACGACCGTAGCAGTTAATACCGCTACGGTCCTGAAGGGGTTAAGGCCTCCCGCTACCCACCCGCAAGCCCTAAACTACCACCGTTGGGGCTAATACCCCTTTCACCCACCCCCACTAGCCACAATATTAAAAAAATACACACCCCAGCCCCACAATAACTACATAAATAAATAATTATATTATATATATATATATATATATATATATATACCCAACAACACCTATACCCCCCTAACATACTGTATAGTAATTGGTACAATGACTATTATCCACAAAAGGATAATAGTGCAGTTGTCCATTTACAATACATACACAACAATAAAGACTTTAAATACATATAGCACTCACCCATGTCCCACTGCCACGATGAAGGCCATCCTCATCTTAATCCTGCCCATGCCCCATCCGCTTCTGCAAAACAAACACAAGAATTACAACATCCAAATTAATGTCCCCTAACCCCTTAATCACCATAGCGGTTATTAACCGCTACAGTTATTAAGGGGTTAAGCCACCATCACCCACATACCCTCCCCCACAAAGCCCCCCAACCACCCTCACCCAATACCCACAGGGGAGTCCTACCAAATACCCTTGGGCCTAATACCCCCTCCCCCAGCACATACAGTACAATAATGTGCCAAATAACTATTATCCACATAGGGATAATACATTATTTGGCCATTATTAAACACATTCAATAACGTTAAAATGTAAATAAAATTGTACTAACCTCATCAATAAGAAGTCTCCGTCGCCAGCATCATCCTTGGGGTCCGTTGCCAACATTAGAAATAGCCACAACATTTCAATATCATTAACATAACACTGAACCCCTTAATCACCTTATCGGGTACTAACCTGAAAGGTAATTAAGGGGTGAAGCCATCCTGCAATGCCTACAACAGTTATGCATAACATCTTCAGTGAAATAAAAACCAATTGCCTAACCAAATTCCATTTAATCATTCAATCTGTAGGCTCACATACCTCATAAAACATTGCATTTACAGTGTATACATGTAGCATAACATGTAAACTGCATGTACACGCTGCAAATCAATGTTAACAATACAATAATGCCACTCAAATCGCCATACATCACAAGAAGTATATTATTTAATACAATAAACTCACCATCAATGAATTACCACACATCAATTACATCCCTAAACAATTAAAATACCATCCATACCAATTACACAATGAACTAAAGCTATCCTAACAGAGAACCACTTCAAAACATAGAAAAAAGTACACCAACAAATACAATATACTAAAGCAAGGCTTTCCATATCCTATTGTACGGCCTGGAAGCCCAAAACTTACATCTGTCTAAAAATAAAATACATTTAGCACACATCAATGCATAGCCACAATGATTAACAATACAGAATTAGAAGCTTTAACAACACTATCATTTCTTACCCTGTATATATATCTGTACACATACATACAGACATACATACAGTGGGAAGAAATGATATGCATTATAAAAAATGAAAACATGAAAAAGCAACACAAAAAACAGTTACATTAAGTACATTTCTTTATTTAACTTACCATTACTTGCCCCCACCGACTCCCGTTGATCAGCTTACTCACGAACCAATCCACGACACCATCCACGACACCATCCAGGAACAAATCCACGACACCATCCAGGAACAAATCCACGACACCATCCAGGAACAAATCCACGACACCATCCAGGAACCAATCCAAGAACAAGTGCAGGAACCAATCCAGGAAGCAAGCCACGAAGAAATCCAAGAAACAATCCACGACACGATCCAGGAACAGGAACCCATAAAAGAAAAGAAAAAAACAAATTAAACATTAAAATAATAAAACATGACAATCAAGGGTTGTACTAGTTTTATTATTAGTGAATCTGTATTACAATACCTTGTTCCGGGGTCTTCTTGACATCCGGTGCCACGCCCTGGTCTTCAATCTTCAGGAGGAGGTCCGTCCTCCTCGGCATCTGCCTTCAAAATGAGACGACATAGGCTTTTATAGGCCTATGACGTCACATTTGTCGTCATATGGTTCCCACGGCCCTGATTGGGCCGTGAAAACCATGTGTTTTGGCCGATGTAAAAAAATTGATGACGTCACTTAAAGGCAATGCCAGCACAGCCAATCAGAATGGCTTTGCTGCTATTGCCTTTAAGAAAACGTCATGAAATGACACATGGCCGGACTCACATGGTACTTGAACCAATCAGAGTAGGGATGGAGTTCCCACGCTCTGATTGGCTGGCTTACCATGTGAGTCCGGCCATGTGTCATTTCATGACGTTTTCTTAAAGGCAATAGCAGCAAAGCCATTCTGATTGGCTGTGCTGGCATTGCCTTTAAGTGACGTCATCAATTTTTTTACATCGGCCAAAACACATGGTTTTCACGGCCCAATCAGGGCCGTGGGAACCATATGACGACAAATGTGACGTCATAGGCCTATAAAAGCCTATGTCGTCTCATTTTGAAGGCAGATGCCGAGGAGGACGGACCTCCTCCTGAAGATTGAAGACCAGGGCGTGGCACCAGATGTCAAGAAGACCCCGGAACAAGGTATTGTAATACAGATTCACTAAGAATAAAACTAGTACAACCCTTGATTGTCATGTTTTATTATTTTAATGTTTAATTTGTTTTTTTCTTTTCTTTTATGGGTTCCTGTTCCTGGATCGTGTCGTGGATTGTTTCTTGGATTTCTTCGTGGCTTGCTTCCTGGATTGGTTCCTGCACTTGTTCTTGGATTTGTTCCTGGATGGTGTCGTGGATTTGTTCCTGGATGGTGTCGTGGATTTGTTCCTGGATGGTGTCGTGGATGGTGTCGTGGATTGGTTCGTGAGTAAGCTGATCAACGGGAGTCGGTGGGGGCAAGTAATGGTAAGTTAAATAAAGAAATGTACTTAATGTAACTGTTTTTTGTGTTGCTTTTTCATGTTTTCATTTTTTATAATGCATATCATTTCTTCCCACTGTATGTATGTCTGTATGTATGTGTACAGATATATATACAGGGTAAGAAATGATAGTGTTGTTAAAGCTTCTAATTCTGTATTGTTAATCATTGTGGCTATGCATTGATGTGTGCTAAATGTATTTTATTTTTAGACAGATGTAAGTTTTGGGCTTCCAGGCCGTACAATAGGATATGGAAAGCCTTGCTTTAGTATATTGTATTTGTTGGTGTACTTTTTTCTATGTTTTGAAGTGGTTCTCTGTTAGGATAGCTTTAGTTCATTGTGTAATTGGTATGGATGGTATTTTAATTGTTTAGGGATGTAATTGCTGTGTGGTAATTCATTGATGGTGAGTTTATTGTATTAAATAATATACTTCTTGTGATGTATGGCGATTTGAGTGGCATTATTGTATTGTTAACATTGATTTGCAGCGTGTACATGCAGTTTACATGTTATGCTACATGTATACACTGTAAATGCAATGTTTTATGAGGCATGTGAGCCTACAGATTGAATGATTAAATGGAATTTGGTTAGGCAATTGGTTTTTATTTCACTGAAGATGTTATGCATAACTGTTGTAGGCATTGCAGGATGGCTTCACCCCTTAATTACCTTTCAGGTTAGTACCCGATAAGGTGATTAAGGGGTTCAGTGTTATGTTAATGATATTGAAATGTTGTGGCTATTTCTAATGTTGGCAACGGACCCCAAGGATGATGCTGGCGACGGAGACTTCTTATTGATGAGGTTAGTACAATTTTATTTACATTTTAACGTTATTGAATGTGTTTAATAATGGCCAAATAATGTATTATCCCTATGTGGATAATAGTTATTTGGCACATTATTGTACTGTATGTGCTGGGGGAGGGGGTATTAGGCCCAAGGGTATTTGGTAGGACTCCCCTGTGGGTATTGGGTGAGGGTGGTTGGGGGGCTTTGTGGGGGAGGGTATGTGGGTGATGGTGGCTTAACCCCTTAATAACTGTAGCGGTTAATAACCGCTATGGTGATTAAGGGGTTAGGGGACATTAATTTGGATGTTGTAATTCTTGTGTTTGTTTTGCAGAAGCGGATGGGGCATGGGCAGGATGAAGATGAGGATGGCCTTCATCGTGGCAGTGGGACATGGGTGAGTGCTATATGTATTTAAAGTCTTTATTGTTGTGTAAGTATTGTAAATGGACAACTGCACTATTATCCTTTTGTGGATAATAGTCATTCTGCCCATTACTATACTGTATGTTGTGTATTGCTGCTATGTTTATTGGGGGCATTTGTCCCCAATAAACATGCTACTATGCGTTAACCCCTTCATTGCCTTAGCGGCTATCCGCTATCGTAATGAAGCAGCATTAATGTATTTTAATAATATTGTGCGGAAGCAGGAGGCCCCCTGAGCTGAAGCGCATTTATTTGTGGCTCAGAGACCCCCTGCCTCCCGAGTTACAGGCCCCGGTTTGGGCCATCGGTTACAGTGTGGACGCCATGTTTATTGCGGGGACGCTATAAACATGGCGGCGACACTGCCACCCGATGACACATACCGGGGCCTGTAACTCGGGAAGCAGGGGGTCCCTGGTCCACAAAGCAATGCGGTTCAGCTCAGGGGACCCCCTGCTCACTGTACAGTATAATTAAAAAGACATTCATGCTGCTTCATTACCGTTGCACATAGCCGCCAAGGTAAGGAACGAGTCTTTATTGATGTGTGTGTGTTTTATTTATACTATACATGTGCAGAGGGTCTCCGGAGCAGAACAGCGTTGGTTTGAGGTCCGGGGACCCCCTGCCCCCCGAGATACAGGCCCCTTTATGGGGTGCCGGTATCCCTCTGGTTTGTTTACAGGCCGCGGTCACGTGATCGGGACCTTTAAACGCCGAGGGATACCGGCACCTCATAAAGGGACCTGTATCTCGGGGGGCAGGGGGTCCCCGGACCTCAAACCAACGCGGTTCAGCTCCGAAGACCCCCTGCACATGTAGAGTATAAATAAAAGTTGTTTTTAAATACTTTTTTTGGTGCCGAAGTTTGCGCTGAGAGAGCGGCTTGTCTCTCTCAGCTGCAAACATCTATCGGCACCAAAGGCTTATCGGGAGCCTTATCGGGAGCCAGGCTGTATCGCCACAGCTCATCGGCAGCTTTGCTTTCGCAGTGCTTCAGCAGGGATCGGAAGGATTCGGCCCTTACTGAATACTGCGAGGGCAAATCGCCCAAAAAATACATTTTCGCAATTCGTGCCGAAAATTTTGTATCGGGGCTTACTGCATGAGGCCCATAGTATTCTGCCAGTAGATGGCGGGGATAGTTTTTCCTGCATGGAGTATGATAAAGGAGACTGTGTTGAAAAGCTGCGGATGTGAGTTCAACAGTAAATAATTGGCGAACCAGATTGTATGGATTATAGTCTTAAACCACTAGTGAACTAGTCAAGGACATCACCATGACTAACTAGCCACTTGGGCTACTAAGGGGTTATAATAATAATATTAATAATAATAATAATAGTTTATTAACCACGATATTAATATACTGTATTTTTATTCACCTAGTCTGTGTTGGCTAGTCTCATCTTGCCTATATGTATATACATTAGTGGCAGTTATATACATAGGCAAGATAAGCCTATCACTT